>NC_081347.1:408689-535599 GCF_029784015.1 Lycium ferocissimum
AAAATTATTAGATAAAAGTTTTTATTTTCAGTTTCTTATTAGAAATCTTAAGAAGATCTTTAAGATGGGAGGATTAGAATTCCGCACATTTCTATTATATATAAGTGTCCAAGAGGGACTAACACAACAATGATGAATGCTTCATATCAAAAAATTTATATAAATTGTACACTTTAACCAACTACTTTTTATCCCACGTAGATATATGTCATAGTACTGAATATTTATTCTCTTCTCATTTATACACGTATGCACTTCAATTTTAATTCTCCGACACATTTATTTCCTCCGTGCACTTCTACTTGTTCACTTTTGACTTTTCAACTGCTTTAAGAATTAATAAATGTAGTATATATTTTATCATAATATCCATATTTATTGGTGTATAGTCTCAATAGCCTTAGAAAATGATTTGAAAATGAGTAATTAATGTGAAGGATAAAATAAGAAGAATTTTTTTTTATTTCTCCTGATACGTCAACTTAGACAAGTAAAAGTGAAGGGAGGGAGTGAGTTTATCCCCGTTTTCATTCTTTGTCAATACGTTACTTATTTTACTCTCCTTTGCATTATCTAATTATTGTTTCTTTACATTTATAAAATGTATTACTTTATATTTTCATTTCAGAATTAAAATTTGGTGATTTAGGATATAACATATATCTTTCTAATTTTGATTTCTTTGTAACAATTCTTTTTATCTATAATTGTTAATATATAAAAAATTATAATATATTTTTTAATTAATTTAATAAAAATATTTTATTAGTTTTGCTGTTAAAAAAATCCAATATATGCAACAATGACTCTTATGTTTGGATCTGAACAATTAGTTAATTGAGATGGATATCAACCTGTCGATATACATATAAGATATTAAAGAATTTGAAAGAAAAAATCCAGAATCAAAATATTAATTTTCGCTCATATTCTTACTAATTTTCTTTTCACATCGAAGAACAACTTTCATTGTCATGACAATGAGAAAAAAGTCCGACTCTTTTCATGTCAAAGACTTAATTCAATCATATGTTTTTAATTTTTAAACTCCATTTCTAATTATAACTAAAGTTGTGATACATGAAATACATTTTGTATATGTTGTTATATGTAATAATAATTAGAATGTTTTTAAAAGTTATTTTCAAAATACAAACCTTAAAGACTGGCTAATTAAAGTGAATAAACATGTTCGGCCCGTTTATATTGCTAGTTTACCACATATGTGACATATTATTCTTTTGATTACGAGATGGGAGAGTGATTGTCCTTTTCTCTGGTTGTTTTTCTTTTTAAAATAAAATTACTATTTAATTACTTTTAGACTAATAAAAATATAAAAAATTAAATAATCTAACTACAACAAGAAGTAATTTAAAAAAATACTAAAGTCACTGGCTTATTTATCAAAATTTAAGTTAATATAAACATATTTTACAAAAAAGAAATGCATATGCAAACAAAATTTATATCTAAAATTTGACTCTATTTTTTATAATTTTTTCACAAGTAAAACTTCCTAAAAATGATATAGAAATTAAAATATCAAAATGAACCAGTCCTCTATGATACCCTATCAATATATGATATATATCAGGTTGGTATCATAGAGGCTAAGCTCTTTTTTGAAGGAATGAACAAGTCCTCTATAATGTCTCTCTGTAGGTATATGTATATACCATGTGAGTATCATAGAGGACTGAGAAATGATTTTTTTTTTTTTATGCTTTTAAGAAATGAGTTGTATTTTTCTCGAAGGAATGAGTCAATCCTCTATGATACTCTGTCAGTATATGAAATATGTCATGTGAGTATCATAGAGTACTGAGGAGTGTTTTTTTTTAAAGGAATGAACGAGTCATTTGTGATACTTTGTCGGTATATGATATATACTATATAAGTATCATAAAGGATTGAGGAGGTTTTTTAGAGGAATGACCAGTTGATACTCTGTCAGTGTATATATACCATGTGGGTATTAGATGTTATATCCCGCATTTTTGTACATTGGAACAATCCGGATTAACCATGATAAGTTAGAGACAAAACTATTCCGGGATGCAAAGTCGAGACTTTTGACCTTCAATTTTATTGTGAGACATAAGCTGTTCATGAATTTGTTGGTATGGAACAATTAGAAAAATTTGGGACCAAAATTGGAATAAATGGAAGTTGAAAATCATGCATATTTTTCTTGCTTGGCCGTGTGGTGTGGGGTTTGGCCCACACAATTTGTGGACAATTTTAATTGGTCCAACACTTGTGTGGGCCAAGGGACACTTGTATAAGTCTTGCATTAGCTTAAAAGATGACTACTACTTCATTATTCATTTCAACACTTAGAAAAAAAAAAGAGCAAGAAGTGAAGAGAAAGTGAGGCTCTCGGCCAAGTGGAGAGAAAAACCAACTTCAATTCAAGCCATTCCAAAATTATTTTGTTGATGCAAACCCACTAATTTGAGGTCCCTAAGTAGCGTGGAAGCGTTGTTCGGGTCATCCAACCATTCGTTGTGTCAATTGCAAACCCTAGGCAAAGTGTGGAGTTGAAGAAGAAAGGTAAGAATTGATTATGGTTTATGTGTTATAAAGGTTGTATGCATGTTTTAGTATGCTAAAATGGATGAAAATCATGAAATATGGCATGTTGGAGTGAAGTTTGGGTGTGTAGTGCATAGCCGTGTAGGGTGTTTATGGTCGTGTAAGTGTGTGTGTTGTGTTGAGGTGATGAAACAATTGTTTATAGCATGTTTAGTTGTGTAGGGTGGAGAAAATAATGAGAATCATCCATGTATGTATATGTGTAGTGTGGCCGCATAGGGGTCATATTGTATGACAAGAAATGAATTAATATCGCTTAATGTTTTAGTTGTCGTCGTTATGAATTCTATGTTGGAAATGAGCGTTTAATGATTCAAGTGTGATGTTGTAATTGTATGGGCTGATTTGAAGATTATTGTGCATTTGATGTAATTTGTATATTGATGAGAATAACATTGTTAGAATGTGAATTGTTGGTGCAAATTATGATTTGGAAGTGAGGGAGGTGTTATAGTTGTGTTCTCGGGTTGGGGATTGTTTTCGGGAAACTTGGAGCAATTGTTGGATTGTTGGAAATGTTGTATGAATTGCTTAGAATGTCTTTGAATATTATTGGTATGGGTTCGGGTTAGTAATTGAAAGTATGAGCGTTGATGTTGGCTTGAAGGTAAGCCGTTGAATTGAAGTTATGAATGTTGTTGAATGATGTAAAAGAGAGTATTTAATGTTAGAATGCTTTCCAGATTGATTATTAATGTTGCTAGGTTGGTTGTTGTTGTTGTTGTTGTTGTTGTTGTTGTTGTTGTTGATTTGGCCGAGTTAAATTCTCGGGGTTGGCCTATTTACAGGGGAAATGCTGCCCAAGTTTCTGTAGAATTAAGGGCTAATTTGGAATTAAATGCCTAAATGCCTATGGCTAATGTTTGGCATATTATGATTTGTTTGTAGACCTTGGACAGCCCGAGGCGTAGGTTGGATTTATCTTTAGTTTGAGCTAGCGTTGAGTGCGTACGAGGTATGTAAAGCTCAATCCTTTCTTCTCTTGGCATGCCCTAGTTTTAAATAGGCTACGACACGAGCCTCGAGGAAATTCGATTCTCGCAATCCGAGCATGTTTATGACTCTTATCCGTTCCTTGGAATTCGTATGTTGATATGATGAAACATTGGCTTTTATGTCTTTGAAATATTTGATTTCCAACTTTTGCATAAAAGTTTAGCTTTTAAAGTGTTCCGTAACTACGAACACCCGTATCTTTCGCAGAAAAGCTCGGATTGCCTCGATATGCTCGTAGGAGTTTTTATGACACAAGATGAGTATGTTTTTCATAGGCGGGCCCGACTCGGGTCGACACCCGTCGGTGGGCCCCGCAGCTTTCCGTTATGTACTTCGGGTGACTTTTGACAAAATATGACATAATTAATATTCCGATTTTTAGTATGGTAATTTTACTTATCTTTCGAGTCTATGATAATGATTTTATGCATATGGTTACTCGCGACTCCGTTCGTGCATTCTATTATATCTTTCGCCGAGTCCCGGGCCGGTTCTGTTATCGTGCGCACTTTGTTATACTCGGTGTTATCTTGTGTTTATGGTTCACCGAGCCCTCGCTCGAGGGCTGGGTTCCGCTTATATTTGGTGTTATGCTGTGTATGGAGTTATCTTTGTGTTATGATGTTTGACGGGGATACGGGGATTTGAAACCTTCTGGTGTTATGCTGTGTTATGGCGCCATCGACGGGCGGGCGACCATATTTTCTGAGCCTTATGCATGACTTGTATTTTCTGAAAGTAAACATTTTGATATTTTGGAAACACATTTTACTTTCTGTACTTCTGTTCGAGTATGATTCCGACTTGTATACTATATTTTTCTGCTTTGCATACTCAGTACATATTTCGTACTGACCCTCTTTCTTCGGGGGCTGCGTTTCATGCCCGCAGTACGAACGCGCTAGTTCGGTGATCCACTGTTTAGGACACCTTCTTCGCATTTGGAGTGCTCCCCTTGTTCCGGAGCCACATTTTGGTATATATTCGTTCGTTGCATTTGTATATATTGGTTCGGGGGTACGGCGGGGCCACGTCCCGTCATATGATTACGTTTGTCGTTTAGAGGTACGTGGACATGTATGTGGGTTATGCCCGTTACGTACGTTGTGTTTGTATGATATATGTTCTGGGCGATCCCATTCGCCGTGGCAGCCTCGTCGGCTTGCATTTATATATGTTTTGGGCCGATGCGCCATTTGATAGCCTTGTCGGCTTCTGATATATATATGGCTGTGTTTGAGATATGTTTGCGATAGTTTGATATAATCTGAGACAGCGTCTGATATTTGTGTCTGTATAAGCCATCTGTATGTGATTCGGAATAGTGACTGTGTTTGGGTGCCCAGCTCGGGCACTAGTCACGGCTTACGGGGTTGGGTCGTGACATTAGAGGACTGAGAAGTGTTTTTTATTTTTATTTTAAAGAAATGAGTTGTGTTTATCTTGAAGGAATGAACCAGCCCTCTATGATACTCTGTCAGTATATGAATATACCATGTGAGTATCATAGAGGACTAATGAATGTTTTCTTTTGAAGGAATGAACAAGTCATTTATGATATCCTGTCAGTATATCATATACTATGTGAGTATCGTAAAGGAGCGAGGGGATTTTTTTGAAGAAATGAACCAGTTCTTTATGATACCTTATCAGGATAATATATACCATGTGGGTATTATAGAGGATCGAGAAGTATCTTTTATATATATATATATATATATATATATATATATATATATATATATATATATATATAAAATATATATTGTGTGTTTCGTGAAGGAATGAATAAATCCTCTATGATACCTTGTCAGTATGAAATATACCATGTTAGTATCACAAAAGACTGAGAAGTGTTTTCTTTTAAAGGAATGAACAAGCCATTTATGATACCTTGTCGGTATATATGATATATACCATGTTGGTATCATAGAGGACTGAGTATTTTTCTTGAAAGAATGAACTGTCAGTCCTCTACGATACCCTATGAATCTATGATATATACCAGGTTGGTATCATAGAGGACTGATCGGTGTTTTCCTTGAAGGAATGAACTGCTAGTCCTCTATGATACCTTCTCAGTATATGATATACCATGTGGGTATCATAGCCCGAGGAATGACTAAACATCACCGAATACCCCTAAAATATAAAATATTTACCCGCACATGTCCCCTCCTAAACTATTTTTGCTTCTATCCCCGCCAGCTGGAAATATTTACCCGACATACCCCTCGGCCAAACCCCTTCCTCCGTGATACCATTGCAATATTATTATATATCACGATAGTATCATGCAAGATTAAGAGAAAGACAATCCTCCATGATACCATCTCAGTATATTTATATACCATGATCTTGAGGAGTGTCTCATTGAAGGACTGAAGCAATCCTTCATGATACCATCACGGTATATGTTTATAAGATGATGATATTATAGAGTTTTTTTTTCCAAGAAAAGTGTGTCTTTTTGAATAAATGAACATGATCCTCTACAATACCATCTCAATATATTTATATACCATGATGGTATCATGAAGGACAAAGAGAAGAACTGAATCATCTTCCATGATACGATTATGGTATATAAATATTGAGAAAAGACATCAAATGACCCTTGAACTTGGCACGAAAACTCAGTTTGGCAACTAAACTTAACTTGTATTTATTTACCCCCCTTAACAACTTACGTTTTAATTATTTTCCCCCTCTAGTGGCCCAGACCTAGGCGCGTGTTTGACAGTGTCTGACTCGTGCGTTAATTAATTTTTTTAACTTTTTTTTAATAGAAATCGATTATTTAAATGGGGGTAACGGTTTTAATACCGTTCCCCCTTTCAAATCCCAACCCGACCCATCCTTTAGAACCCTAAATTGTTCTTCATTTTCATCTTCATCACACCTTCAATCAGCCCCATTTTTTTCCTCTATTCATGAAATTCCTCTTGCTCACACCATTGCTCCTTCATATATGTATTCTTCCTCCACGAAATTTTTCCTCCAAATTTCTGTCCATAATCACACTCTGTTCTAATTCAAAAAATTTGTGGGTTCATAAATGTCTCAAGGTAGCTTTTCATCTGACGTAAAATGTAATTATGGCACCATTGCAAAACACCTCACTTCATCGACTCCCAGTAATCCCGGACAGAACAAATGTCTGAGGCCTAAGGGCAATTCTTGTGGATTTTGGGAATGGGAAGATAAATTGTTCGCTGAGATTCAGTGGAATAATGTTCAAAATTTGACGTTGTCGTTAGATGCAGTCAAGATCGAAAGGGATAAATTGCAAGAAGAATTAATTGCCATTGAGGTTAGACATCTAATTGAAGTGAACAGAATGAAGGAGGAATTAATTGGCTTGAAGAGTAAACAACAATTTGACTTGAAAAAAGTTCTAAACTTGGAGGAGAAACTTGCAAATACAAGGATGTTGCTTTTGATTTCATGGGGAATATTTATTGGCTTTTTGGCGGCGTCCTTAATCAACTGAATTTATGTTGTTGTATGTTGTAATCGCATGGTAGGTAATGGAAGAACTTTATGCTCTTGTAGTAATGTAAATGTCATGGAAGAAATTTATGCTCTTGTTGAAGAATTTTGTTGTTATGGAAAATATTTGTTACACCTCGGCAATTTCATGTCGTTGCGTCGTGAATAGACTAACGTTAGTTAAGTCGGACACGAGGCCTTCATGACTACAAGAGGGTGATTGGCAGCCTTAACGTATATACGATAAGATTTTTGAGTCATAGGGCTTGGTGAAACTAGATTCGTCAAAAGGAAGTGGAGTATACGTTACGTTTGGGAAAAATTTCATGGGTGTTGAATTAACGAACATTTAGTAAGGTCTTTAGGACGAGTTATAATGTCCATTAGACCGTTAAAGATGCGTTACACGAGTACCAAGAAGGTTCCATAAGGATTCGAGATCAAACGAAGCGACGAGAACGAAATCGAAAAAATTGGGGATTATACGGTCATATATACGGACCGTATATTTTATACGGCCCGTATACCTGACCGTAGAACCCTTCCAGTGAAGGGTGGCTCTCTGGAGGAAACATACGGTCCAATGTACGGACCGTATAAATTGTACGGTCCGTATAGTGGACCGTATATTTCGGTCGGGTCCGAGTGTAATTTTTATATAGGCACGGTTTTCTCTTCTTTTCCTCACTTCTCATTTCTCCAACACTCTTTAAACCTCTAGAACTTTCCCCATGTCACATTAATACATATCAAAGAAAGGAAATCAAGTATCAAACATCAAAAGTTGGTGGAATCAAGGGCGTGAATGCTTCCTACGGGTTAATAGAAGTTGAAAATCTCTTTGGTATTGAGATGGAGTTCTTCTCAAGTGAAGTATTCTCATCCAAGGACCATCTCTACATAAACAAAGGTGAGTTTTACGATTATTTCATGTTAATGATGCTGATGAGTAGTTGAAGAACTTGTATTAGGGGCAAGCATGGAATATGAGCTTAAGTATACAAATAATGGTATGTTGGTTCGAAAGGTAGTTGAATTGTGATTCATGATATAATATGAGTATAATCTTGCTATGAATGGTACTAAGGATGTTGAGGAAGTATTATGTGAACGATAGACACGGAGTTGTATTATGGTCATGGTCATGGAGGATTCCGGAAATGAGTTTGGAAATTGAATAATGTTTAACTTGAGGGAATTTGCGTATTATGATATTATGGATGTCGTTGTATTGTTTGGGAGCTGTTTTGTTATATGAGGGAAAGTTGTCGAAACAAACGAAATGCTGCTCAATTTTCGTTAGCCTTATCCGCTTTAGTTTAAGCTTAAGTGTACCTTCAACAATCTAACCTTCGTACGAATCCCTTTGTATGTAGAATCGTAAGTCGGAAGGAAAGATTTTAGTCGACGTCGTTAAGGAGATACAAAGGTATGTAAGGCTATCCCCTTTCTCTTTCAAGGCATGATTCCTATATTTTGTCCATAATCTTTTTACTCCTAGAAACACCAGAAGTCTATAGCTTCTAAAGAATCTCACGATGACTCCAAATCTCGAGACTTTCAAGCTTAAGGTTCTAGATGATTTTGTGACGTGACTGAGTGAGCTATAAAGCTTATGGCTTCAGCTTATGTCTGGGCTATATAACATATGGCCCCAGTTCATGTCATGGATCATTCAAGGTGAGACCTAACAGTGATAATGACGTCATAATGTACTCGGAGGTTTACGACCTTACGTCACTCCGAGAGAGCGCACTTTTATTTGGGCTCTCATGCATGCTACGTATATATATATATATATATATATATATATATATATATATATATATATATATATATATATATATATATATATATATATATATATATATATATAATATATATATATATATATATATATATATATATATATATATATATCGGTATAATATGATATATATATATATATATATATATATATATATATATATGGATCGGGCCGTACGTTCCACGGCAATATATTGATATATGATGACATATGGATCGGGCTGCACGTTCCACAGCAATACATGATATGATATTCTACGCGTATGCATGCATGGCTCCGCCTTAAGAGGCAAGCAGTCACCAGTTATCTTCTTATCTTTACTTTATCTTCTTGTTCTCTTGTTACTTTATGATGCATGCCTTACATACTCAGTACATTATTCGTACTGACATTCGTTTCTTTTAGATGCTGTGCTCATGCCCACAGGTAGACGGGGAGACGACCCAGCTTCCTAGGAGCCAGATCAGCTTGCACCAGAGCATTTCCATAGACCGGAGGTGCTGTTTCTGCTATATTCTTTTGTGTACATACTTGGATATGATGGGGTCCTGTCCCATCTTCATGACTTCAGAGTTTCGGTTAGAGGCTCGTAGATACTCGTATGTGGCTAGCAGATGTGATGTGACCCTCGATGTATATTTTGTACATTATTCTTTTGCTGCCGCGAGGGCTTATGCATCTATATATATGTACATGCTTTATGGAGTTTATATACGTGCAGGTTGAGACGATGGTAGTATGATGTGTTATGCTCGGTGGTCAGCCCCGGGTGCCCGTCACGGTCCACTAGGCGGGTTGTGACAAAAGTGGTATCAGAGCAGTTTGGTCCTAGGGTGTGTCTACGAGCCGTGTCCGGTAGAGTCTTGTTTATGGGTGTGAAGCGCGCCACACTTATAAACGAGAGGCTGCGGGGCATTTAGGAATAATGACCGTCTTTCTTTTCATAGATGATGTGCCGTGAAATTACGGGATATTCGATGCTAATTTCTTAAGTTTTTGTAACTCTTCAAGCACTTTTGGTGTTACTTTTTGTGTATTTATGTCGTTTTGTAGGATAAGATGTCCGGAGAGCATAACAGAGCAAAATGGACCAAAATGGACCAAAATAGAGCAAAACAAGCCAAAATAGAAGAAGCGTGACCTGCGAGTCGCAGGTCACACATGCGAGCCGCATGTTCTGCAGCAAGTTTGTACAGAGATTTTGGAAATTTGAAGATATTGGATGCAGCATCTGCGAGCATCACCTGCGAGACGCAGGTACCACCTGCGAGACGCATCCATGACCGCATGTGCTGCAAGTCATCTCTGTACATTGCAAGACCTGCTAGAGTTTTGTACAACTTGCGAACCGCAGGTTGAACATGCGATACAACATGCGAGACGCACGTTGCGCACGCAGGTGTATTTTTGTATAACATTGGTGCTCTACTCAGTTTTATGTGATTTAGAAGTGATTGGAAGAAACCAAGTGAAAACAAAGTCAAAAAGAGGCCAAACTGGACAGTTTTGCAACCGGACAGTTTTGCAAAACGGGACAGAGCTGCAAATCTGAAAATATGGGGCTGTTTTGGTCATATTTTGATATGGAAATATTGGGGACTATAAAAGAAAGACTTGGGAGGAATATCTTTCATCTTTGGCCATTTTCATCAAGCTTGGAGAGCTAGGTTTTTGCACCCACACTTGGGGATTGAAGATTTGAAGATCTTGATAAGAAATTTCTTAATCCTTTACTCATTTCTTCTTTTCCTTGCTATGTATTGATTATCTAAGTGTGTAGCTTTCTATTCCATTACTTGAATCTTGTTTATGAAAATATTCTTGATTAAAGTTTGGTTTGAAACTCTTGTTTTGCTTATGTATTGAATGATTTTATTCCTAATGAAGTGGGTTATTGTTTCTTTAATTAATCTCGTTCTTGAATGTTTCCAAAGGGATTAGCTAACCCTAGGACTCGCCCATTTAACTTGATTTGAGCTCGATAGAGGAAAATCGATTTGGGAAAGATTAGTTAACAAGGATTTGAGGCATAACCCTCATCTAATGACTTGAGCTCGAGAGAGAAAAGTTACTTGGGATTATATTGATTGTGCCTAATATCACACTTTAAGGCTTGAGAAAGCTTAAAGTGAAATTCATTGATTTGGTTGAGAAACTTTCAATGAAATTTAGAAATCATTATCCATTAACGTAACCTCGTTCTTAGTTGTAAAATTGTAAAATACATTGGATCGTTACTTGAGTGTAATCTCCTATTATCGATGCTTGTGGCCATTGATCATTTTACTTGCTTTCTAGGTTAGTTTACATTTCCGCATTAGTTATAATTTTCTCCAAAAACCCAAATATTATCTATCGTTTGGCTTAGCTTAGTAAGTGAAAGTTCCTTACTTTCTTAATCACCTAGTATATTGTTCCCTGTGGGATCGACCCCGACTCATAGTTGGATAAATTATATTGCATACGACCGTGTACACTTTCTCTTTGAGGAGTGAATTTGGACGTTATCAATAGATCGTGCGATAGAGCCATAATGTAAGGTTTCCTTTATTCTAATTGTGCGTTATGATTTCAGCGATGCCGACAAGAAAGAAGAAAATTCGCACAATATTGAATGCCGCCGGGGAAGGCACCAGCCGAGAACCTCCAGCTGAGTTAGGACATGGCGAGGCTCAGAGTGCTACTCCCTCGCATGCCACTCTCACTCCTATCCCTCCAGCGGCAGAGGAGCATGAGAGGGCCCCAACTTCTCCCCCTATTGCTCCAAATCAGGACTTATGAGATGCCGTTCAGTTGCTGACTCAGTTAGTTACCGCGCAGGCCCAGCGGCAGAGTGCGGGTTTAAGTGGTAGGGCGACTAGTGCCCGGGCCCGCGATTTTATAAGTTTAAATCCTCCAGAATTCTTCGGGTCGAAACCGGATGAAGACCCGCAGGGCTTTATTGATGAGGTATTGAGGACGTTGAGGATTATTCATGCTTCTGATACTGAGTCCGTAGAGTTGGCTTCATATAGACTCTGGGACGTAGCTGTTTTATGGTATAATAATTGGATTTCTTCAAGAGGGAAAAATGCACCTCCCCCAAAATGACAAGAGTTTGTGGATGCTTTTATTCGGCATTATTTGCCACCTGAGGTTCGTCGGGCTCGCGCAGATAGATTTCTGAATCTTAAGCAAGGAAATATAAGTGCTCGGGAATATAGTCTCCGGTTCAATTCATTGGCTAGATATGCTCCGGCCATGGTAGCAGACATGGGAGACCGGGTGCATCGATTTGTGAGAGGCTTAGGGCCACACTTATTCAAAGATTGTTTGACAGCTTCGCTACTGGAAGGATTGGATATCTCGCGTATTCAAGCGCATGCCCAGAACCTGGAGGAGCAACAACAGCCTTCTGGGAGAAAGCGAGATACAGACAGGGGACATGGAAAAAGGACTAGATCAGCGGGTACTGGTAGTGAGTACAGAGGAGGCCAGGGGCAGCAATATTCCAGATATTTGTGCCAGTCTGCATCTAATGCACCTCATCGATTTGCGGGCCGAAAGTTTGATCGTCCTATTTATTCTGGGCCGAGTCAGGGCTCGGGAGCTTCAGGTTCCCGCATATCGTGGTGATTCTATCCAGAGGAGACCGCCGGTACCACGGTGTAGTCAATGTGGCAAGTTACATTCGGGTCAGTGTCACCGAGGCTCGGATGCTTGCTATGCCTGTGGTCAAGTTGGCCACATGATGCGTGATTGTCCATTGAGGAGCGGCCGAGATGAGGTCCAGCCTACGTGTTCGGCGGAAGGGTTTTCCGTGTTCCGGCGGGCCGTGGCGAGGCAGAGAGGAGCGCTCAGTTCGAGCGGTCCCCAGAACCGTATTTATGCATTGATCGGACGGCAAGATCTGGAGACCTCGCCCGACGTTGTGACAGGTATATTGCCAGTATCTTCTTATGATGTTTATGCATTAATTGATCCGGGCTCTATCTTGTCATATATAACTCCTTACATTGCCAGTCGTATCGGGATAACACCCGAGCTAATCAAACCTTTTGAAGTGTCCACTCCAGTTGGCGACCCAGTACTAGCCAGGCAAGTCTATAGGGGCTGCATAGTTGTAGTGTGTGGCCGACACACCACAGCTGATTTGATTGAATTGGAAATGCTGGATTTCGACGGTATTATGGTCATGGACTGGTTAGCTTCTTGCCATGCAAATGTAGATTATAGGGCCAAGATGGTCCGGTTCTAATTTCCCGGAGAACCAGTTCTGGAGTGGAAGGGTAAAACTGCATCTCCAAGAGGCAGGTTTATTTCCTACCTCAAGGCATGGAAGATGATTGCCAAGGGCTACATTTATCAATTAGTTCGAGTCCATGATACGGAAGCAAAGCCTCCGACTCTTCAATCCGTTCCGATAGTGAACGAATTTTCAGATGTATTTCCGGACGAGCTTTCAGGTCTTCCACCAGAACGGGAGATTGAATTCACTATCGATGTATTGCCGGATACTGAGCCGATATCTATCCCTCCCTATAGAATGGCTCCTGCAGAATTGAAAGAATTAAAAGCAGAGTTGAAGGATTTACTCGAGAAGGGATTTATTAGGCCCAGTTCATCACCATGGGGAGCACCTGTCTTATTCGTAAGAAAAAAAGATGGATCCTTGCGGATGTGTATCGATTATAGGCAGTTGAACAGGGTGACAATAAAGAATAAATATCCACTTCCGAGGATCGATGATTTATTTGATCAACTGCAAAGAGCCAAGTGGTTTTCCAAGATAGATCTGAGGTCAGGATACCATCAAGTGAGAGTCAAAGAAGAATGTTATATCCCGTATTTTATACATTGGGACATTCCGAGCCAACCGTGAAAAGTTAAGGACAAGACTATTTCGAGATACGAGTTAAAGACTCTTAACCTCCAATTTTTTTTAAGGCATAAGTTGCTTATGATTTTATTGGTATGGAATATTAAGGAAAATTTGAGTTTAAAAGTGAATTATGGAAAGTTATTAATTCATGAACAAAAGGCCATGTGGCCATATGAGGTGGAGTGGGTTCCCACCCATGGCTTGGCCAAATTTAATTGATCCAAGCCATGTGTGGGCCATGGTCCACTTGTATGGTTCATATATGCTCATATTAGATGACAAGCAAGACCAATATTCATCATTTTCACCCCTAAGAAACTTGTAGAAACTTGGAGAGAAAGAGGAGGTGCTATTCGGCCATAGCTAGCAAAAAATCAAGGTCCAAAAATCTTGATCAAAAAAATATTTTCTTCTAGCAATTCAACCAAGTGGAAGGTCCTTATTAACGTGGAGTAGTTGTCGGAGTCAACAAACCACTCGTTGTTACCATTTACAACCCTAGCCAAGTTGTGAAGTTAAGTGGAAAAGGTAAGGTTTAATCCTCTTTTTATATGTTATGGATGGTTTGTGTATGTAGTAGTATGTAGAAATGAATGGAATTCATGAAAATATGGATGTTGATGTTTCGTGTGTGTTGGGCGTAGCAGAAGTGTAGGTGTGTGTTGTGTAGGAGTGATGAATTAATTGTATTTAGCATGTTTGGTTGTGGTTGTTGTGGATTCTATGATGAAAATGAAGGTTTAATGATTCAAGTTGAAGTTATAGTCGTTTGTAGCTTGTTGTAGAAGCTAATGGAATTTTAAGATAGTTTCTTGTATTTATGAGAATAATGTTATTAACGTGTGGATTGTTGGTGTAGTTCATGAATTTGGAAGAAAGAAATGTGTTGTTGTTGTTCCTATTGGAATGGGAAGGTTTCGGGTGGAGTATGTGTTGGTTGGGTTATTTTGAATATTGTGCGGATTGCTTGAAATGTTCTTGAATCTTGTTTGAATGATCTCGGATTAGTACTTGAACATGTGAGCGTTGATGTTGGCTTGAATGTATGTAGTCGAATTGAATATAAATGGAATGTTGTCGGATTATGTAGAAAGAGTTACTAACGTTAGAATGCGTTTTGAATTGATTGTTGATGTTGCTAATATGATTGTTGGTATTGTTGTTGATGATTTGGCCGAGTTGAATTCTCGGGGTTGTTGGATTTATAGGGGAAATCTCGCAAATTTTCGTAGATAAAGTGCAAGTTTGGAATGGAATCCCTAAGTATTTATAGCTAATGTTTGGTATATAATGACGTTGTTGTAGATCTTGGGAAGCCCGAGACTTAAGTTTGGATTAGCTTAGGAAGCGGACGAGGTATGTAAAGCCTAACCTTTCTTTCTTTTGGCATGTCTTAGTGGCAAGTAGGCTATGATACGAGCCTCGGGGTAATTCTATTCTTACGATCCGAGCATGTCTACGATTCTTATTCACTTCTTGACTATCGCATTCTTAATATGGTCGAGCTATGGTCTTTATGTCTTTCGCATGATTGGATTTCAATGTTGCATAAAGAATTTTTGTTCTTAAGGGATTCTATGTCTAATAATGACCGTAACTTTCGTAGACAGAACCGGATCGCTTCGGAACGTTCGTAGGAGATTCTATAACGAATAATATCTCCAACTTTCATAGGCGGGCTCGGATTGATTGAATACTTGTCCGTGGGCCCCCGAGACTTTTCTATGTTTGGTTCTAGCGACTTTCTGAAAGAACTTAATGTGACTATCGTCTTAACCCCCGAGTATGGTTACTTACTTATCTGTTGAGTCTGTAATGATGATTTATGTGCATATGGTTGCTCACTACTCTGCTCGTGCGAGTTGTTGCTATATCTTTCACTGAGTCCCGGGCCGGGTATGTATTCGTGCACAGTTTCACTGCATTGTTCACCGAGTCCCTCACTAGAGGGCCGGGTACGGTATATTTGATGATATGACGATGGCGCCAGCCCGCGTGACGGGCCGAGTATGATATATATGACGGAGACAGGATCTCCTCCACCGAGTCCCGAAAGGGCCGGTACGTTATTCACCGAGTCCCTCACTAGAGGGCCGGGTACGGTATATATATATATGATGATATGATGACATGATGATACGATGATTCTATTCACCGAGTTCCTCACTAGAGGGCCGGGTACGGTATATATATGATTATATGATCCTATCCACCGAGTCCCTCACTAGAGGGCCGGGTACGGTATATATGTATATGATGACATGATGATATGATGACATGACGATATAATGATTTTATTTATCGAGTCCCTCACTAAAGGGCCGGGACATGTCTTATGCATATACATGTACAGGATGATTATTTGATTATGTCACTGAGTCCCACAACGATTTGGATATGATATTGATATGCATGATTTATGTTTCAAAGGCAAGCCTTGTGGTTTTCTGGTTACTGTACTGAGTTTCCTTTCTATACTTCTTACTTCAGTATGATTATGTTTACTGTGTTCCATGCTTTACATGCTCGACATATTCCGTCTTGATTTCTTTCTTCGGGGGCTGCATTTCATGCCCGCAGGTACATACGATCGTTTTGGTGATCCGCCAGTTTAGGACATCCATTCTGCCGTCTTGGAGCTCTCCCTTGTCCGGAGACCATATTTTGGTACAGATTCCTTCGTTGTATATACGTACGTTTATTCAGGGGTACGGCGGGGCCCTGTCCCGTTATATGATTCTGTGATTATTCCTAGAGGTCTGTAGACACATGTGTGGGTTGTGAATAGTTACTGTTCGGCTATATTTGTGTGATTTATGTTTTGGGCGGTCCCATCCGCAGTGGCAGCCTTGTCGGCTGCGTATATATATATATGTTTTCTTGAGATGTCGTGGTTATTGTGGTAGCCTTGCCAGCTTATATGCGATACGTATACATATGTTTATATATGACAGTTTGAGATGACGACTAACCTGTGTATGTACCTAAGTTATTTGTATGCCGATTATGGTTAATAGGTGTACGGGTGTCCAGCTCGGGCACTAGTCATGGCCCACGGGGTTGGGTCGTGACAAAGAAGATATTCCGAAGACGGCTTTTAGGACCAGATATGGTCATTATGAATTTCGGGTGATGTTGTTTGGTTTGACTAACGCTCCAGCAGTGTTCATGAACCTGATGAATGATATGTTTAGGCCATTCCTGGATTTATTTATAATTGTATTCATCGATGATATCCTGGTGTACTCTAAATCAGAGGGAGAACATGCAGAACATTTGCGTACTGTCCTTGGAATTCTTCGAGCTCGCAAATTATATGCTAAATTTTTAAAATGTGAATTCTGGTTGAACTCTGTAACTTTTCTGGGCCACATCATCTCAGTCGATGGTATTTAGGTTGACACCCAAAAGATCGAGGCTGTGAAAACTTGACCAAGGCCTACAACACCTACAGAAGTCCGTAGCTTTCTGGGACTGGCAGGATATTACCGGAGGTTTGTGGAAGGATTTTCCTCTATTTCGGCACCGTTGACGAAGCTAACACGTAAAAGCTACTAAATTCGCGTGGATGATGCTTGTGAGCGGAGTTTTCAAGAGGCCGAAAGACAAAGTTGACCTCGGCCCCGAAACTTCCGAAGGTTATGTGGTGTATTGTGATGCCTTAGGTGTCGGGTTAGATTGCATCGATGCGGCACGGCAAGGCCATTGCCTATGCTTCCCGGCCGCGAAAGCATGAGAAGAATTATCCGACCCATAACCTTGAGTTGGCTGCAGTTATTCACGCTCTAAAAATATAGAGGCACTATTTGTACGGTGTCCATGTGGACATCTACACAGATCACAAAATTCTTCAATATATTTTCAAGCAAAAGGAATTGAATCTGCGTCAAAGGCGATGGTTAGAGCTATTGAAGGATTATGACGTAAATATTCTATAATATCCTGGTAAAGCAAATGTGGTAGCTGACGCTCTTAGCCGTAAGTCCATGGGTAGTCGAAGTAACGTTCAACCAGAAAGGAAGGAATTAGCTCGTGAGCTCCACCAACTGGCTAGTTAGGAATTTGTTTAATGGATTCGGGCAACACAGGAGTTAATGTGTTTAACCCAGCCGCTTCATCCCTGGACACAAAAGTAAAAGAGCGTCAATACGAGGATCCCAAATTGAAGTATTACAGAGGTGTACATTTCCAAAAATAGAAGTCACCATTTGAAGTCTCAGCAAATAGGGTTCTCAGGTACCAGAACAGGTTATGTGTTCCGGTTATTGCGGGACTTCGTCGCCAGATTCTGGAAGAAGCTCATTACTCCCGTTATTCCGTTCATCCGGGAGCAACAAAGATGTATCATGATCTTAAATTAATGTATTGGTGGGAAGGAATGAAAAGAGATATAGCCGAGTTTGTGGCTCAATGTCCAAACTGTCAATAGGTAAAAATTGAGTACCGTAAACCAAACAGGGGCTCTTTGCAAGAAATGAAAATTCCAACCTGGAAATGGGAGGCGATCAATATGGATTTTGTTGTGGGATTACCTCATTCTCGGCATAAGTACGACTCCATTTGGGTGATTGTTGACAGACTCACGAAATCAGCACATTTTCTACCGGTCAGATCTACATATTCAGCAGAAGACTATGCTAGGTTGTATCTCAAAGAGATAGTGCGGCTTCATGGCATTCCTATATCTATTATTACTGACAGAGGAGCACAATTCACAGCTAAATTCTGGAGGTCCTTTCAGGAAGGATTGGGCACTCAAGTGAAACTTAGCACTGCATTCCATCCAAAGACCGATGGGCAAGCTGAACGTACTATTCAAACCTTAGAAGACATGTTATTAGCTTGTGCGTTGGACTTTGGTGGTAATTGGGAGGACCATTTGCCACTCATTGAATTTGCATATAACAATAGTTATCATGCCAGTATTCAGATGACCCCTTATGAAGCCTTGTATGGGAGGAAGTGTAGGTCGCCTATCGGATGGTTTGAAGTGGGAGAAACCCAATTAATAGGACCAGAATTGATCCAACAAGCAGTGGAGAAGATTAAGCTTATCCAAGACCGGTTGGTGACAGCTCAAAGCCGCCAAAAGTCTTATGCGGACAATCGCCGTAGGAATTTGGAATTTCAGGTCAATGATTGGGTATTTTTTAAAGTATCGCCAATGAAGGGGATAATGAGATTTGGTAAAAAAGGTAAGCTTAGTCCTCGATACGTTGGGCCCTACAAGATTGTACGCAGAGTGGGCCAAGTAGCTTACGAGCTGGACTTACCCTCAGAGCTGAATTCAGTTCATCCAGTCTTCCATGTATCGATGCTTCGTAAATGCGTTGGAGATCCGACCAAAATAGTACCTGCAAGCGACATTCAAGTCCCTAAAAAATTGACCTATGAAGAAGTTCCTGTTTCTATACTAGATAGACAAGTGCGAAAGCTTAGAAATAAAGAGGTCGCTTCGGTCAAGTATTATGGAGGAATGATAACAGAGAGGAGATGACTTGGGAAGCAGAAGAAGCTATGAAGATTAAATATCCGCATCTATTTCCACCCCCAGAGGAGGCTCAAGATGGAACATCAGTGTCCCCAGGTATGAAATGTTTTACTTTATTACTTCTGGGTCGTGTGTGACCACATTTCTTATTGTTAATGTTGTAGCCCTGTGTGGCGATGTTATTTTGGATTGTTGTGACAGGATGGTAGTGCCAGATTATAGGGAAAACTCTGGCAAAATTTTCATAGGATTTCCGAGGATTTAACATTCGAGGACGAATGTTCTTAAGGGGGAGGGGGGGAGAATCTTACACCTCGGCAATTTCATGTCGTTGCGTCATGAATAGACTAACGTTAGTTAAGTCAGACACGAGGCCTTCACGACTACAAGAGGGCGATTGGCAGCCTTAACATATATACCATAAGATTTTTGAGTCATAGGGCTTGGTGAAACTAGATTCGTCAAAAGGAAGTGGAGTATACGTTACGTTTGGGAAAAATTTCATGGGTGTTGAATTAACGAACATTTAGTAAGGTCTTGAGGATGAGTTATAATGTCCATTAGACCGTTAAAGATGCGTTACACGAGTACCAAGAAGGTTCCATAAGGATTCGAGATCAAACGGAGCGACGAGAACGAAATCGGAAAAACTGGGATTATACGGTCATATATACGGACCGTATATTTTATACGGCCCGTATACCTGACCGTAGAACCCTTCCAGTGAAGGGTGGCTCTCTGGAGGAAACATACGGTCCAATGTATGGACCGTATAAATTGTACGGTCCGTATAGTGGACCGTATATTTCGGATCGGGTCCGAGTGTAATTTTTATATAGGCACGGTTTTCTCTTCTTTTCCTCACTTCTCATTTCTCCAACACTCTTTAAACCTCTAGAACTTTCCCCATGTCACATTAATACATATCAAAGAAGGGAAATCAAGTATCAAACATCAAAAGTTGGTGGAATCAAGGGCGTGAATGCTTCCTAAGGGTTAATAGAAGTTGAAAATCTCTTTGGTATTGAAGTGGAGTTCTTCTCAAGTGAAGTATTCTCATCCAAGGACCATCTCTACATAAACAAAGGAGAGTTTTATGATTATTTCATGTTAATGATGCTGTTGAGTAGTTGAAGAACTTGTATTAGGGGCAAGCATGGAATATGAGCTTAAGTATACAAATAATGGTATGTTGGTTAGAAAGGTAGTTGAATTGTGATTCATGATATAATATGAGTATAATCTTGCTATGAATGGTATTAAGGATGTTGAGGAAGTATTATGTGAACGATAGACACTGAGTTGTATTATGGTCATGGTGGAGGATTTCAAAATGAGTTTGGAAATTGAATAATGTTTAACTTGAGGGAATTTGAGTATTATGATATTATGGATGTCGTTGTATTGTTTGGGAGCTGTTTTGTTATATATGGGAAAGTTGTCAAAACAAACGAAATGCTGCCCAATTTTTGTTAGCCTTATCCGCTTTAATTTAAGCTTAAGTGTACCTTCAACAATCTAACCTTCATACGAATCCCTTTGTATGTAGAATCGTAAGTCGGAAGGAAAGATTTTAGTCGACGTCGTTAAGGAGATACAAAGGTATGTAAGGCTATCCCCTTTCTCTTTCAAGGCATGATTCCTATATTTTGTCCATAATCTTTTTACTCCTAGAAACACCAGAAGTCTATAGCTTCTAAAGAATCTCACGATGACTCCAAATCTCGAGACTTTCAAGCTTAAGGTTCTAGATGATTTTGTGACGTGACTGAGTGAGCTATAAAGCATATGGCTTCAGCTTATGTCTGAGCTATATAACATATGGCCCCAGTTCATGTCATGGATCATTCAAGGTGAGGCCTAACAGTGATAATGACGTCATAATGTACTCGAAGGTTTACGACCTTACGTCACTCCGAGAGAGCGCACTTTTATTTAGGCTCTCATGCATGCTACGTATACTATGTATGATATATATATATATATATATATATATATATATATATATATATATATATAGGGGATATGGGGAAAGGTGAGGCGCTATAGACGCATAGCCACCTGATCAGCTGGTATAATATGATATCATCCCGGATGCGGGATGCCCGGACGCGGGCTATATGGGTGATGGATCGGGCCGTACGTTCCACGGCAATATATTGATATATGATAACTTATGGATCGGGCTGCACGTTCCGCAGCAATAAATGATATGATATTCTACGCATATGCATGCATGGCTCCGCCTTTAAGAAATGATCACGTTATCTTCTTATCTTTACTTTATCTTCTTGTTCTCGTGTTACTTTATGATGCATGCCTTACATACTCAGTACATTGTTTGTATTGACATCCGTTTCTTTTGGATGTTGTGCTCATGCCCACAGGTAGACGGAGAGACGACCTGGGCCTTCCTAGAGCCGATCGCCTGCACTGCAGAAAGCACTTCCATCGACCGAGACGCTGTTTGGCATATTCTTTTGTGTACATACTTGGATATGATGGGGTCCTGTCCCATCTTCATGACTTCAGAGTTTCAGTTAGAGGCTCGTAGATACTCGTATGTGGGTAGCAGATGTGATGTGACCCTCGATGTATATTTTGTACATTATTCTTTTGCTGCCGCGAGGGCTTATGCATCTATATATATGTACATGCTTTATGGAGTTTATATACGTGCAGGTTGAGACGATGGTAGTATGATGTGTGGTGCTCGGTGGTCAGCCCCGGGTGCCCGTCACGACCCACTAGGCTGGTCGTGACAATATTACATTCAAAATTGATAGCAAAAGTTGAGAAATTTTATAAATTACTTTAAATAGAGAATCTGGAGACCTAATCTATCATTACGATCTCCAGATCCTCCTTTACATGAACAAAAAACACTATGCGGTTCACATCTAAACATGCCTTAAAACGCAACACATCCCTATCCCTAATTCGGCAGCATCAATGAAGGTTTTCCAGCCTTGAGCGAGGCGCGTGTATATGCCAACCTTGTATTTCATATTATACTCATGATCGTCGTAATGAACAACAGCGTCCTTGTCGGTGTTTGGAAAAAATTCTAGGATGTCAGTTGGAAGGATCTGTAAAAAAAAAATATTATTGCCAAAAGAGGTAAAAGAACAATTGAAAATATATAATACGACAACACTTACGAAATCGTCTTTTTCGACGTATGATTTCGTCAATTCTTTGTCAAAACATGCGGCCATTTCCATGTCATCCATCTTAGATGAAGGCTGCCTCTTTAATATCGCTATATGAGTTAAGAGTTATTTGAGTTGAGTGAAAGTGAGATGAAAAAAAGGCCTATTTATAGTTGAGTTGAGTTATAGTGTTAGTGTGATCAAGTAGTAAATGAAGTCTCGGATTCACTGGTTTTGACCATCACTCCCAAGTACCAACTACCATCATTTACTAACTCGAATTCAATGTGTTTGACTGCTCGAATCTGTATAATGCATTTACTTGCATCCATTCAATGTGTTTGACTGCTCAAATATGTACACTGCTCAAATGTGTAAACACTACTCAAATCTGTTTACTGCATTTAGTGTTATACACAACATTGCAGTCACAGCTGGGCAGCTTCTCTATGCATTTAATGTCATACACAACATTGCAAGACTAAACTGTCACAAAACCAGGAAATATACAGCAACAGTGCAGTCACAGCTACTAAATATTGAAAGATTAGAATGTCAATACAGGGCAAAATTGCAGTCACAGCTACTTAATAAGCCTAAGTGCATATTTTTTTGACAAATGTACATCATCTACCATAGTTGTTTCACAAAAACAACATCAAAATCTGCAGTCATTGCTGCATAACAGTCAGTACCAAAGACATACACATACAAGACTAAACTAATTCAACTTCATTTTTCCGTTTCATTTCTGGGCAGCTGATGAACTTGTTTGACGTAAAGAGTTCAACTCAGCAGCTTTGGCCTTTGTTTTCATTCTCGTTTGTCCTCTCATCTGTTGAAGACCTTGTTGTGTTATAGCTGGACTCCTTTTCCATTTGAGTCCTCCTGGTCTTAGTTTGTGATGTCCAAGACTACCAGTGACTACTGCTGAATTCATAGGCATGGTTGAAGACTGATTTGCCATTCCAGGCTGCATTAACAAAATAGATCTCCATTAGGATAGATTGTTTGCAGTAAATGGTTAATGAGGATGCAAACTTACATTGACAATTTTGAAACGCCTCTTAAAGGGTGCCTCTCTTCCAGTAACTGATGCACTTGCATCAGAAGTTTAAGTCACATTTAAGATGTCAAACACTTAGAATTGTAAAATTGAGTAAGTGGTAATTTAACAAGCTAAGTAATACCTGTGATGTAGACGACTGTCTTGTAGCCCTTCCAAATTGAAATCTTTGCAGCCCTTCCAGATTGAAATGATGCAACAGCCATGGCCTAATTCATATTTAAGTAGTTAGTCTCAATGTAAGACTCTAATATTTAATCAAGTAGTAAATAACAAGGAAAGTTTTTACTTGTTTGGTAGAACCTCTTGGTCTTCCCCTTCCTCTACTTGGTTGAGAATTACTTGGTACTGCAGAAGAACCAACACTTGACCTTGTTGAACTGGTACTTGTCCCTCTCCCCCTTGCAATACCTTCAAAGCCATTGGACTGATGTTTGTTATCCAAGTCTCAGAAAACTCTCTTAGTTGTCCTACCCTTCTCATCATTTTGACTGTAATTTCCTCAAGCATTGTGATAATGGTCTTGTGCCTTGGCCCCAAAATACAGGAATTGAAACTCTCGGCCATGTTATTGTCAACACTATCACAACAAATTCGAGGTAGTTAAAGTAGAACTTGGACCACCTATCTATGTTGTAATACAACAAATCTCCATTTATTCCATCACCTAACTTCTCCATATGATCCAAATTTTTTTGCAACTCCTGCTCATATGTGGACTTAGCACATCTCCAGAACTATGCCTTTCCATTTCTTAGAAAAATTGGCAAGCACATGTCTTGCACACATTCTTTGTTCGGCATTTGGCAACAGATCCTTAATGGCTATATCCAAACCCTACAATAACATGTAAAAAATATTAGGTGACAGTAGAGCAACATAAGTTAAAGAGAATGAAAAAAATTCAAAAATCAATAACCAAGAATACATTATCTTTTGCATATCTGAAAGAGTTATCAAACCAGTCCCATCTCCAAGCTCAAGATCATGCCTTAGAATGTTGACAAACCATCTCCAAGTAAAGTATTCTCAACTTCAACCAGCATCTGGTTGTTCCCGTCCTTACAAACAACCACAAGCAATTGGCCTTTACTAACACCTTTTAAAAAACACCCATCTAACCCAATTGCTCTCCTACAACCAATCTTTAATGCCTTCTTCATGGCATCAAAACATATATAAAAGAACTGAAATATTTTGATTCCACCTTCAAAAGTTTCTTCACTCAGCCTAACCACACATGTGCTACCTGGATTAGTCCTTAAAAGCTCATCCCTATAATCCAAAATTCTTTTAAACTCCTCCACATTGTCACCCATGATTTGTTGCAAAACAATGCTTCTGGCTTTCCTTGCCATAGTCCTACCAATATACACCTCCAATTCATTTCTTACCAAATTTTGGAGCTCAAAAATTCTAATGCCAGGTTTAGAAATAATTCTATCCTTGTACCTTTCTGAAATATACAAAGAATTTACCAACTTGTTCTTTGTTGTGCCATTGCACTTGTGAATAGGATTATAATTCTTCACAACAAAATCATTTGTTCTAGAATCATAACTGGCAAACAATAACCATGGACAAGAAAAGACACTTTACCCTCACCCTAGTTGGTTCTTTGACATATTTATCCAACTCTACATGTTCTTGAACTGAATACCTAGTAAGTGCCTTCCTAAACTATTTAGCACTTTCAAATGCAAGACCAGTCTCCCAAACTATTTCTTTACATTTAGGATAATAAATAACTCTATTTCTAATTCTTTTTGGTCTCCTTGACTTTTTGGTAGGCTTTTCAACCACACCTTCATCATCATCTTCATCATCAGTCTCTATTTCAAAGCTAACAGGTTCATCTGAGTCATAAAATGGCTCATCCCCACCCAATTTTCCTTCAAATGTACTCTTACTCCTAGATAAATATTCATCATGTCCCATATCTATACCCTTTGGCCCTAAATCTATCCCTTCAGATCTCTTAGCCTTTTTTTTTTTTTTTTTTGATTTTACAGCCACCCTATCTTTCCTTAGATTCCTATCCTCCTCATGGACATCTCTATCAAATTCTTCTTCTTCACCTTCCTCTACCACTACATTGTCAACTCCTCGCATTCACTCTCATTTTCTAAGTCGAATCATCATCATCATTGAAGTAGTAGTAGTACTTGCAAATGTTTTGAAGTCCCACCCAAGGGTTCATCAAGACCAACAGCCTCTTCAAACCCTAAGCCTTCACTACCCCCAAATGTTTGACTACCCTCACCTGCCCCAACCTTTTCATTTATATCTTCAAATGTGGGGTTATCAAAAGCAGTAAAAGATTCTCCACCCACAGGGGTAATAGGTGGAAGAGCAGGGGGGACCACAATAGGTTCCTCAACAAGATGAGTGACAAAAATTAAAACAATATCTCCGTTTTTTAATTGAGGTACAATACCAATAATGTCCCTATCAATTTTAACTTCTACTACAAAACGACATTTAGGTGGTCTAATATATACACAACAAGATGAAACATTGTAACCTATTTCTTTAACATAGTAAACAAGCTCAAAATAAGAGAATTTATCAATATCAACATCAAAATAATCTGTCACACTACCTCCAACATACTTAATACGAAGGGTTTTTTCTAAATTACCTCTGTGGTTAAACCTCAAAGTGACAAACACATCGTCCATTTTCTTCACAAAACCTAAAATTGAAAACAAATGAAAAATTGCAAGATTCAGTTACCATTTACACCAACAAAAAAAAAAAAAAAAACAAAGTTAAAGATAAAAAAAAATTGCATGTAAACAGTAAAATCGAAATCTAGACAAACCCTAACTTCAAAAAACAAGAATCATGTACCTTTGTCGCTAACTAATCTTCAATATCACTCTAAAACGACAAGATTTACGTATATTTTGGGTTTTTAACTTTGCAATGATTGGTTTGTGTAGTGTGGAGGTTTGGTTGTGTAGTGGAAAGGGGCAAAATATCGATTGGGAACCGTGGTTGGGTTTTTGTTTGGGATGGGTCGGGTTAATTGAGGCTGGGTTGGGTTTTTTAAGTGGGGGCGGATAAAAATAAGTTGGGGAATAAATAATGACGTGGACCAATGAGCTCGCGCGAGTCTAACAATACCCAGCCCTCAACTGGTCTTGGCCACTAGAGGGGGAAAATAATTAAAACGTAAGTTGTTCAGGGGGTAAATAAATACAAGTTAAGTTTAGTTTCCAAACTGAGTTTTCGTGCCAAGTTCAGAGGTCAAATGATGTCTTCACATAAATATACCGTGATGGTGTCATGGAGGACTAAGAGAAGGACTGAAGCATCTCTCATGATACCATCTCAGTATATTTATATACCATGTTAGTATCATATCTAGGGGGCATCTCGGGTACATATTTTTAATTTTTTCTGGAGTACGAAAGTAATGAGGGTATGGGCGGGTAATTATTTTGGTTTGAGGGGGCATACGTGATCTCTCCCCGCATTTTTAAGGAAAGAACCAATCTTCTACGATACCCTGTTAGTATATGATATATACTATGTGAGTATCATAGTATATTGCAGAAGTATACTTCAACTGCTACTGAGTTAGTATACTTTATGCTAGAATAAGTTTGTTTTTTGATAATTGATATAGAAAAATTAAAAAAATGTACTATATCAATTATCTTTTTATTGATATAGAACGAAAAAAATAAAAAAATCTTTTGGACATAAATTTATTTTTATTTGCAAAAAACTAAAAAAATTATAAAATATTTCTTTATTAATTTAGGTTCTTAATAAATAAGATAGTGATTTTAGCATTTTTCTTAATTACGTATTTTTGTAGTTTATTATTTTTTTGTTTTATTAATATTAAAGTAGTTACATATTATATTTAATTTGATATTTTTTTTTAATTTTTAAAACAGAAAAATAAAGAGACAAGAAGAAAAAAGAAAAAAAAACATAAAAAAAGAAGAGGTGAAAGCAAGCACGGAAGCATTCCCAAAATAAAATAAAAAGAAAAATGCTGACACTCGCATGATGACGTCATCATAATGACGTCAGCCCCTAAAAAGCGAATGGGACATTTCTACGTGGGCAATTCTGCTTTTGGGGTGGTCTTTAACTTTTGGCCCTCAAATTGATGGTCTTTAATTTTTGACCTTTGCCTTAAATTAATGGATTTTGGATTCGAACCCCCGATCAGTTATAAATGTTAAAAGATTTTGTATGGCAGAGTTTGAATTTCGCTCTATCCGATCCGATGACTTTTAGTTATGCTTAACTAAAAGTACGTCGGAGAAAAAGACTTTGGTTTGAGGATATATATATATATATATATATATATATATATATATATATATATATATATATATATATATATTATTATATTTTTTTACTTTTCAAGGCAAACTTTTAGTTATGCCTTAAGGAAAAGTCTACCTTATGGGGCATACTTTTAGTTATGCCTTAAATAAAAGTATGCCCCTATAGATATAAGACATAATAAGGCGAAAATATTAAAAGTTTATCTTATAAGACAAAGTCTATGCCTTAACAAGATACTTTTGATTATGCCTTAATAAGCGATAATATGTCTTGGCTGAAAGTTCGCTAACTTTTTAGTTAAGGCATAATTAAAGTTTATCTTCGACATCATCACTATCTATTTGGTCATATTCTTGCCTCATACTCGGAAAAGTTTTAACTATATTAGAGACAATACTTTTGATTATGCATTAACTTCAAATATTAAAAGTCTATCCTATCACTATTTTCCTCAAAATAATTAAAGTCTCCTTCTCTTATAGTAGCTTGCCATGTCATTAAAGTCCATCTATATTATATAGAAAACATAGAACTTTTGAAAGTTAAAAACTAATGATGCATTACCTCTGACTTTCGACATCATCACAATTGTCCATATAAGCACAGACACACACTACATTTTCCAAACAGTGATTCTCTTTAATTTATTCAAGCATAAATCACTAACCACTTCATGAGGCAAGCCAAACAAAATAGGAACTTCTGGAGTACAACTTTTAGTTTAAGCATTTTAATTTTTCCACCTCTCAAATACATTATTTATTTATTGAGAAGAAGAAACTAATTTGATTTGAAGTGTTTTTTCTAAAAAGTTGTGTTCTTTTGATAAGTCACTAATTTTGTCCTTCTTATAGATGATTACTCCAATGTTCAAATGAAGGAAGCCCGTTATTTCACTCGTCGGTTATCTAAATTCAACTTCTACCTTGTTTTTTTTTTTTTTTTGTTGGCCTATAAATATATCATCAAAGGTAATGTTAATCATCATTGTAGGTTAGATTAATTTTTCTTTATTCTTAATTTTTTTGGTTCTCTGACAACATTGTGATATGTTTTCTTCTCAAAGAATACTTTGTGAAACATATTCGTTCATTTTTTTTAATCCTTATATCATTTCAAGTGCATCTGAGATTGCCTTATATAATATGGAGTTTATAATATTAAATGATCACATAAATATTATATTTAGTAATGGTAAAAATAATATAAGATAGTGGTTGAAAATATTGCACCATACTTTAAATGGAATATTTAAATGATTTTTTTTGTGTCATGAATTGAGAAGAGGAAGTAGAATATATTTATAATTAAGTAGTCCATTTTAGAGATGATGAGATTCGAAACCTGTGAATTCTCTAGGCATAACTTTTTAATACGAACTCTCCCTATAATGAAGACAAATAGGAAAATAACTTATTCTAGAAAATACTAATCAACAAAAATAATTAATTTTGACCGAGAACCTAAACAAAGGCAAGGTTTGTTAGTTAAAATTGAAGTTCTCCGAATGATTTAATATTGAAGAAAAATTTTCGTCAGTGAGTTTCTAATGATCTACTGATCAAGGACTACATAACTTTTCCTATTTATAATATCTTTCATAAAATGTATTTCTTATAATGCTTTTATTCTTATTAGTTTTCACATATTACCTAATTTCACATCATAGGGATAAGTTAATTCTATGTTATTACCTGCTTAGTTAAATCATCCTTTCATAATTATATCAAGTCTTGCTATTAATAATCCTATAATGCAAACTGCAAAGTAGGCTATCGATTTAAACAAAAGGCTGATAGATGTACGGATAATAAAAGTTACTGTATTACTTTATGTCCTTTTCAACATCATCATTTTTATATTAATTGATCACGTCAATTATTTGTCTAGGAGAAGAAGAAATCGTATACGATACTTGGAAAATTATGTCATATCGAATGTAGAAAAATTAAACAATTATTTCTCATTTTTTTTAAAAAAAAAAATTTCCCCTTATTTGATAGTAAAAAGATCTCCAAAAAATAAGTAAATAAATACACCTCCTTTATGTCATTAACAAATTATTACTCCATTATTATCCGGCAATGGTTTTCTATGGCTCTGACTAACATTTAGGAGTGCAATCCCAAATTGAATGCATTTTTTGGTGGCATTTATTTATGTGAATTCTTCAATTGCTTCCCAAAACAATAGTTATTTGTTTTGTAACTGATACATTTAATGAGTATGTTAAATTGGATAAGGGAATTATGGGAAGGCAGTGAATGAAAGTCAAATGTAAAATAATGGCAAATGTAAGGAATAAAATGAATTGAAAGAGAAAGCACGAAAAGGAAGAGAGAGGGAAGTTAAGGGGTTTAAAAGCATGTATGTTTTTGAAATATCTAGGCTGAACCATTATACCAATCAATGAATGTCAATATTGTTGTAGGGTTTATCGGCTCAAACGGATGATGATCACTCATTTACGTCTTTTGCTATACCCATGTTTCCTTTGACATTAAATTCCATTAATTCACCATTGATAACATGAGTATAATTGCAGCCAAAGTCAAGCCTATAAATATTACTGCAGTAGCATTTTGATTTCAACCACAAATCCTCTTCCACTTCGAAACCAGCTTTGTTTCCAGATTTATACATATGAGATTTCTGTCGCCTTCTCTTTTTGTGAATCTGCATCTTCAAAGGATTAGCAAGAAGATAGGAAAATAATCGTTCAGAGGATTCACCACTGTTTTTCGAACGTCTACCTTCGTACCCTACTGCGTCAATGTTAATCGATGAATATGAGGATGAAATAAAAGGTTTGTCGAGGAAGCTAGAGACGAGTCTCAAAGGGTAGCGAAAAAGAGTATATTTAAGATTTCATGAGACACTTTTTTTTCTCTGCTTCTCTGTTCTCCTCCTTTTTTTTTGAACTCCTTAACATTATACTATATGTGGTATATACATTTATTTGTGGATGTATTTAGAAAAAAAAAATATAAAATGAACGAGGAAGAATTGTAGGAATTTTGCATAAATCTTGGAGTAAAATGTAGATTTTATTTATTTTACCCTAAAATCAGGATAAGTAAACTAAGAGAATATTACAAAAGATGAAGTAAAAGTAACATAAGGTGGCAATTTGAAGACGTTATGAGTGATTTTGAGTAGAAAGAAGGAAATGAAAATGGTATAAACAAAAAAAACAAAAAAAAACCAAAAAAAAAAAAAAAGGAAAGAGAGGAAAATAAGAAAGGAAAGAAGATAAATTTTACGGATATCTCCATCTTGATTCCTCATCCACATCCATTTGTGGACAAAATTTGTGCATGCGCATTCACTTAATTTGGAAAATTTATAAATATTGTTGAGTGCTCTTTTCTTATTTTGTTCCCTTTCATTTAACTTTGATTTTATTCTTAGATTAAGAAAATCTTTTGAAGATACTTATATTTTAACTTACGACACATATCAAATATATTAATTACATAGTACAATCATTTACAATAATATAATTACGTACCCATATACATCTACAAAAGAATGTAAAAGTAATTTCACCTAAAATTAAACATTTAGTAAAGTTTAATATTTCTAAATAATGAAATTAGAGGAAATATTTGAATTTTTTTTAGGAAGAATATTCATGATGTAAAAGAATTTTTTATGATGATGTTGTTATGGTACTTACTTTCATAAGATTACGTTATGGGTTGAATTTCTGGCTTCGTTTTTAAAATAAAAGTTCTATGAAATATCTCTGAGTTGAAATTATAAACATATATTTTAGATTATCTCTTCTAAGTAAATATAAAAACATGTTTAGTTGTTGTACTTTTTTTAAAATTATTTGACGTTCAACAATCAATAAATAAAAAAAATCATAACTGAAGTGTTTAAGCGCGGACGAATTTACTAGTGGAGAGTATATAGTCAGCAACCTTAATTAAGTCCCCCACATTTCAGTGGCTGCCAATTTAGATGATATCATTAATTTCAACTTCCTGATACGTGTTCCTATTTAATCCCTCGATTTAACAATGTTTTTTCTTCATACTAGTAACGAAAACTGTTCTCTTTTCCTCCTCTCTTCTCTCCACATAGAATTCATTTTCTGCAATAGTATCAACCATGAGTTGTGACAAGACTGAGAAGGTATGTTCTTGATTCTTCCATATACAACTCTCTAGTCTAATTCGTGAGAAAATACTAAATATTTGAAAAAGATGTCAACAGAGATCGATATCATAAATAGATGACGTTGATAAAGAATTATTTTGGTGAATATACCGATAAATTATAATAAATTACAATTAAAAAACAAAATGAAAAATGAAGAATAAAGTAAATAAATATTCTTCAGGCTGAGGCGCAAATATCTCACTCTTTTTAAGGAGATTTAAACCCACTGCGACATAATCTTCACCGGTCCAAAGAAGACAACTCGACTTGTCCTCCAGATACAATACCATCAACGTCGTGTGACTCAAACAACTCCGAACTAGTTAAAGAGTCCAAAGCCGCAACATAAGAACACCTTCCTTCAACATAAAATTACTCTCTTTTATTCTCACTTTTTCAAGAACTCTCCAATATTTTTCTTTCAGATTTTTTCTCTCACCAAAAGCTAAGGATGATTTCTATTTATAGGTTAGAAGTTCATCCTTGGAGTGAATTAGATGAGTAGTGGGATAATAATATGAGTAAATAATGAGAGAATTATTACTTAGCGTTATATGAGTTACAAGAAGAATGTGGGTAAATTAATTATGATAATGGAAAGAAAAGTTACAAAGCAATTGATGGCCACATTCATCCAAATATGGACGTGGGAATTGAACTGCACAACCAGGAATCTTGACAGCATCACTTTAATATAATTATTTGTAATATTAAAATGCTAATAACCCAACAAATTGCATATATGATTGATCATATAGTCGTGCCTGCATGTTTCTTAAATTTTCAACTTCTTATACAATTTTTTTTTTCCTCCTATGTCTTTTCACTTACACACAAAAAACTAGATCATCCTTGCATAATATTGTTGAGGAAATCTTTCTATAAGAGCTTTGATTCATTATGGCGTGCTTATAATTACTTGATCAGTACTAATTAATAATCTCACTTTACTTTAATTTATTATTTAATATAACAGATCACCATTATGGTGCTCAAGCTCAAGGTTGATCTTCAATGTTCCTGTAGCTACAAGAAGGTTAAAAAAATTCTCTGTAAATTCGATCGTAAGTCTTTATTTCATGAAGGAAAGTACAAGATCAAGAATTCTATTATTATGGAGAAGAATTAATTTGATTTTTTTTTTCTTTTTGTTTTTTGTGATGTAAAATTTTTTTGGACAAGAGAAATTAGAGACGAGGTATATGATGAGAAGGCCAATACAGTCACAATCACTGTGATATGTTGCAATCCTGAGAAAATTCGTGACAAATTGTGTTGTAAAGAATATGAAGTGATCAAGAGCGTTGAAATCAAAAAGCCTGAAGACTCTTCAGAAGAACCACCGACAACACCAGAGCCCATAAAAGTGCCAGTGCCAATTCAAGTGTACGCGCCAATTCAAGTGAACGTGAATGGACCAATTCACGTGTACCCACGTTTCGGCAAGGGGCTGCAGATGTGATTGGTACTTCAATGAAGAATGGGCCACAGGATGCTCAATTATGTAAGGTGGCCCAATGGCAACTTGATTATTATGGGTCATTATCTGGGCTTATCAATGCATCTTTTGATTGGCTCCTCTTAATGTGGTTTGTCTTTTTCTTCATAGATGAAAATCAATGTATGGTAGCTTTTTTTCTTCTTTGCTTTTTCTTTTGTCAACTAGAATAAAAGGCGTTAACCATATTGTTGGTAAACCCTTGATTAATAAATGCCATTTTTCGACATTACTAGAGGTCTAATTTCTCAAAATTTTCGACAAGTTCGATTGAAAATCCTTGTAGTTCCAATTTGTGTATCAGTCAATTAAAATACTTAAGTCTCCGGATAATAAAAGTGTTATTTTTGTTGGAGCAAACAAAATTTATACTAACTAAGCCCAACAGTTCTAGAATTAGAGTAAGTCTTCAATATTTAGAAGAAATTTAAAACAATTATAATTACAATTTTGTAAGTAAACTTGTGGTTTGGTGCTTCACGCCTTTGGCTAGGGGTGTTCACGGTTTGGTTAAAAATCGATCCAAATCGAAAATAAAAATCAAACCGATTAAATAAACCGATATTTACTCTTTGGTTTGGTTTAAATTTTTTTTTGGTGTTGGTTTTACTAAAAGCAAGCCGAAGAAAAAACTGAATCAAACCGATAAATTTTATACATAATTTTTATAATTATATATATACAATATACTAATTTTTATAAATACTTTTAAATAATTTATATACTTTTTAATCAAAATTTCATTTATCTCTAATAGGCTAATGAACTTCATATCTTTAGCCGATTTTAAAAAAGAAATTTTATGAATTCAAACTCATTTTAGTACTATATATCAACCACGAGGTCGTCCTCACGAAGTAATGAAATAGCATCCTGATGCTACACGTGGCTGCCTTTTCGTTGCCTATAATTTTTTGATGCTACACGTAGCTGCCCTTTTCTTTGCCTAATTTTGTTTTGGTATCCATTATTTTTCAAAGACCATTTCTTTGTGGACCTCTATAATTGGTGGATATTGATACTCCCTCCATCTCAAAGTATTTATCATGATTATTAAATATAGTTGTCTTAAATTATTTATCATTTTAGAAGTTAAAGACACAATTAATTATATTTTTCCCATGTGATCCTTAATCGAATTTTTTCATTGATAGGTATGATACATGAATAAAGTAAACATTTAATGAAGAGATATATAACGAGTTCTTGGCATTTTGTACCCTTAATGTGTGCACTCTTTTTTGATTTGCACCCTATTCTATTATTTTTAATGATTTACACCCTAATCTCTTTATTTTCTTGCAAAACAATAAAAAAGAGTTTTTGTTGAATTATTCATAAGGGCAAAATAGGAAAAATACAAATAAGATAAAAATGGCGCAAACAGAAAAAAGACATCTTATTTAGGCTTGCCGTGTTTCATTTGCTGTCTTTCTTTCTGCCTCATCAATTCTTATTCACCTCTTCAAAGGTTAAAGTTGAATTTTTTCCAACACCATCAATATGCTAATATCTTCAATTCCCTGCCATCTCTTCTTCGAAGAGGATGATACCTGATAACTGATATGGTATCTTTTCATCTAACAAGAGCAAGGAGGATGTTTCATTGTCCTCCGTCCTTTGGTACACGCCTCAACTTCTTAGATAAATATTTAATGGGGCCAACAATAATAAAGTCATTAAATTACAACAAGAATAACGTCATTGAATTCAAACTCATGATATCAAAATTTCAACAAGTAATCCTAGCTAAAATTAGGGTCTTTGTAGAAAATTGCTCAAAGGAAAAACAACGATTTCACATAATGTACATATAATTCTCCTTCTTAAGGCTAAATTGACTTCTATTGTAATTTGTTGTGCAAGAAGATGTAAATACGCCTTCGAATGATGTTGTCGTCGCTAAACCGTTGGACCCTTTTTGTGCAAAGTATATCGGTGAAACAATTGAGTTCGATATATGTACAAGCTTGGGCGGTGCCATTAAGGGACAATCTTCCCGAGGGGTGGCTTTAATTAAGAGACGGCAAGATTTTCTTTTTTGTTTAATACTTTATTTTTTTCATTTTTTATATTTTCTTGTTTTGCCCTTATGGATAATTCAACAAAAAATGATTGTTCTTGTTTTGCAAAAATGTAAAAAGATCAAAGTGGAAATCATTAAAAATAATAGAATAGGGTGCAAATCACAAAAGATTGCACGTGTTAGGGGTGAAAAATGCCAAGAACTCGATTATAACTTATACATATAAGGGTAAAGTAGTCAAATGCCCTTGCTAATTAATATTTTTTAAAGGGCGTGTAAAACAAAAACACGATAAATAATTTGAGATAGAGGGAGTATTTTTTAATAATTTTGTGTCATTACTCTCTACGATTTATGCTATAAGTATGATTTTTTTTAACTATTACATTTAGTTTAAAATAAATAGTTTTCTACGTAATTAAGAAGCTATTAATAGTTCTTTCTTCAAATTTATCCTTATTGAGATAAGTGAATTTTTTATGTAACTAATAAAAAACAAAATTTATAGTTTTTACATTTTAGGAGTTGATAGTTTCTTAAGGGGTGTGACCAAGCTAAAAATACCATATAATATGAATTGGACGGAATCTTAGATTACTCTTTACATTATATGTTATTATGCATTTTGTTAAAATTTAGGCAACGTTGGAGCACATTTTTGTTTCCAACAGAACATTTGTTAGATCTTACTAATTACTCTCCTCCATTTAATTTATGTGCCACTTTTCAATTTTCATAGTTAATTTGACTAAAATTTGAAGTTATATTAAATTAGATCAACTTAATATTTTAGAATTAAAATGTAAATACTTAAGAGGTATGCAAAAATTATTGTACATTGGAATTTTAACTGAGAATATTTTTAAGTATAAACTATATATCTATATATAAAAACTAAGCTGATTCTTGAGATTCATTTAATGAATTTAGTTTCTCCTAATTTTGTCCAAAACAAAGCTTAAATCACCGCGTTTAACTAACATGACCTCATGCCATAAATTATCATGAGTGAAATTAAAATTTAACATATTACAAAAAGATATTTTTTATGAATAAAGAAATTATATGCTTACAAATTCATAGAAATGTCAATATTTTTCAATTTATGATTTTCACCAAGTTGCAACTATTTTATACTATAATTTTTTTGGTAACTATTCTCATTTTATTATCAAAGTGTCAGTGTACAGCTCAAACAGGAAGAAAAAAAAAGTAACACTCAACGCTATAGACCACCCGTAGGACAGGCCCTACCTGGTGTCCTTCTTCTCTTCTCCAGTACCCCTATACCTAAGTAGGATAGGCATTGAGTCTATGCATAATTAGTTTCAATCTAGCATTCCCAGCAGCCCGCACCAAAATCTCTTGAATGATCTTCCTAATAATATCATCTGCATCTCTCCTGTGGCTTTGGAAAGCTCTATGATTCCTTTCTATCAATAGCTCATACACTGTGGCTGCAAGAGTCATCCTATACATAGTAGCAGTGCATCCCTTTCCATTGTAGCCAGCTTCACACCATTGAATTTCATCAGCCCAAGGCATAGTACTCCTGCTTATATTTTGCCATAGCAGGATCTTCCTCCAGATATATTCTGATACTGAGCATTTGAAAAACAGGTGGTCAATGCTCTCAGGTTCAGTACCACATAGTGCACTACAATGTCGAATCACTTGTGTCCATTTGGTATTTGCTAATTCTCCTGCAAATCTTTTTCTCATAAATAATTTTTTGTTTAAAATTAGTTAATAATTATGAAAACTTACCAACAATGCATGTTTAACGTGCCAGTGAATCTATATTATTATAAAAGCATGAATATAAATGTTGGTTGACCAAAATAACCTCAAATTATTAAACGACTTTAATACCCTTATTATTACTACTAATGTTACTAATTACTAATTCTATTTCGATTGAACTACCTCCCTTACTATTACTACTAACATTAATAATTACTAATTCTATTTCTATTCAACTACCTAACTTTATTACTACTAACAATGTCGTCTATTACTTCTAAAACTTACAAATCCTATTTCTGAACTACCTACAAACCTTACTAACTAATCCTATTTTTGTTGGACTAACTAAATGAGCTTGAAAATCATAGAACACGATGCATGTAATATTTATCCAATGCATATATGTAGGTTATGATGCGTTTGTCTATCTTTTAGGGCCATATTTCTGCTATTACTAGGTCTACATGCAAGTAGAAATTTATCATTTTTATGTTTTATAATATTAGACAGGAGATACACATGCAATACACTTATGATATATGACTCGACACATCTAAATACGCATGGAGAGTCATATATCACAGGGATAATTAATATAGCACATGTGTTGAGTCATATATCACAGTGATAATTAATATAGGACATGTGTTGAGTCATATATCATAGTAATAATTGTTGGTTGGATACGAGGATTTGGAGTGCAGTTTATAGTTCACGTGAAGTCAATAGCTTTTATTCGGATCCTATACATGTATTAAATTTTTTTATTAAATATTTATAAATATATAATTGTGAACACAATTGTTACTATATGTTAACTTGAGATCGTTATAAGAGCTCATAGGCTTCAAATCCTAGATCGTCGCATAAAAGCATGGATATAAATGCTAGTTGATCAAAATATCCTTTAAATAAAATTGAACGACTTTTATACCCTTAATTATTTAAATTATTTTTAACAAGAAGTCATAAGAAAAGGATTCAAGTGAAAATTTAATTTTACACGTTAAAGATTAAGAGTTGTAGTAGAATAGGAATTCAATTGTGGTAGAAGAAGAGTTCAGAGTGAAAAAGGAATTGGTTTTGGAGAAGGCTTCGTATTTATCATGCAAGAAAAAGGGATGAGCAATAAGGAATCAAATTATTAATATTTCTTGAATTTTGTTTTATGTTTTTCGTTAGTTTTTCCTTTAAAATTTAGTGGTATGTTTCCCTGGAATACCCATTTGCTTTGTTAACTTTAATTTTCTTTTTTTTTTATATATATAATAGTTGATTCTTTAGATAATTAATATATTGTTTAGGAAATCAAAGTCTTGTAAGGTTTATCAAATTAATAAAAAATGGAGGGGACTATACCATATTCTTAGACTAAACATTGTGTCGATGGGAGACTATGAGACCAAATATTTGTGCCTAATGGAATTACAGTAGTTATTTTATATAATTATTCAATATATTTAAGGTTTTTTCTTTCAATTTAAATATTATTTGTAGAGTACACGTAATAAAAGATTTGTTAGCCTAAAGGTTTATTCACTTATTTTGCGAGTTCTAATGACAATGTAATATCAAAATTTAAGAGACCTGCAATATTTACAAATCTCTCTAATAGTATTATTTATAGATCAATTGAAAATCTAACTACACTTAAATTCTGAGTTTCAAGAAAATTAGGATTTTCCAACTGGGCTTTTCTTATGGGAAGCAACAGTCCTCCTAACATTTAAGGGCACAACCAATTTCATTCAGCCACCAAATATTTAAACGAATTGGAGACTATCTAATAAATATATGATTATTAGTACTTTCTCACTTTCTCATTTATTAATTAAAAATATTATGTTATAAGTGAAGACATAATAATCTTCTTTAGGTAGGTTTTGGAAACGACACAATGCATGTCATGATTTATTCGTGTGTGTTGTTGCAACAATTTCATATCAAGTTGTAAATACAAAATTGTTTTATCGTCAATGTTGTGTGCTTCAACAATTATAGAGTTGTACTTTAGTAACTAACCTTCAATGTTGTGTGCTTCAACTCAGCATCAACTTTTAACTATTCTACTTTGCAGCATAACAATCCCATTCGATAAATAACAACCGACAAAAAGATGAAATTCTACCCCAATAAAAATTTGTTGTGGGAGAAGTGTGAGATTGATATTATTATTTTTAAAAGTGGTAAAATTTTAGTTGAGGCACAAATAATAGTAGGTGATTTCTTCTTGTCTATCAAATTTTGGTGAACATAATTAGTCGATATCTCTGCTGGTGCGAGGTAACAGATATCCTGTAAAATTAATTAAAATACGCATTTGTTGTGGGAGAAGTGCGCCGGACACACAATTATTAACAAAAGATTTGTCGCCCGACACACAATTATTAACAAAAGAGCTGAAACTTGCACTTTCTATTTTCTTAGGCTTTTAACTTGTAATTAAAACAAATGTTTTAAAATTATGTATTGTGTTAAAAGTTTATTCACTTTATATATAAATTTTATACTAATTGGAGTTACATGTGTGAGAACATATAAAACATAAAATAAAAAGAGCGTGAATTCTATTAAGATGAGAGTACGAGCATCGATATTGTTGTTTCACTTGGTTAAGTGGGATATGAAAACTTTGAGTTCTCACCTATGATGAGTTGAAACTTCTAATCCATATAATTCGCATGAAATATTTATGGACGAACATGCTACCACATATTTTTTTTCTCAGAGTATATTTAATTTCTTCGGCAAACAAATGATTGATATTTTTTAATTTTGCGTAATTAGCAATTTTCAGCATAATGAAAATAAATAAAATATATGGTCACGAGATCAATTCCTATTATATTTTTGAGTTATTTTAGTCATAACATGTTTTTCCTCGTAGGCAAAAACATAAAGGATATATACCAAAAATAATATTTTAATGAGAAGTATTAAGTGGTTACGAACAAATACTATTTTAGAATCTTATAAAATAAATAATAAGCAATTTCAAATAACATCACCTAAATTTTGAGAGATCGACTAGGGATAACGTGCGGGGCACGTTCAGAGACACTAGTTATATTAAATATATGGATAAAAAATATGATACAAATAATATTTTTAATTAAAATATTACGATTTTTATATCTTGAGTTTGGGCCGGGCCTTATGTAACTAGTACTTAAATAAACAACTATATGAGATTTACCTAGATTTGTTTTTTGTATTTCTTATAAACTTTATTCACTTAATTAAAATCTTAAATCCTAAGACATTTTCTTCATAATACAAGAAACTATTGCTACCACAATAAAAGGGTAATAACGGATTACAAGTTGGAAAAGATAGAAAATTCTCTCCTAATTGTAGGAAAAAAACATGAAAGAGAGAAATACCGTTAATTTTCTTAAAAGCCGAAATACCGACCCAAACCAAACCAAACCGATGGATATGTATTATATTTCATTTGGTTTGGTTTTAATAATTTTAAAAACCAGCTAGATTGGTTTGATTTTGATTTTAACCCAAAACCGACCCAAACTGACCCATGAACACCCCTTCCTTTGGCTATCATCAAACCGTTAGGAAGTTAATCATTCCTGAAACTATGACAATTGGAAATGCATTACATATTGCGGTTCGTAAAGAATGTCAAACATTTCACAAGAGTTGACACCGATAGTAAAGGAATTAAATTTATCGAGAAAAAATGGGAAATGCGCATTTGCTTGAAATTATTTCCAACTAGCTATTTTGCAAATAACATACATGAATATATTGGTAGAGACAACCTCGATGTAGTTCATTTTAGGAATAAAAATAGGTGTAATCACCTTCCTCCTAGTTTTTCAAGAACTTTAGTAGTACATGAAACTTCTTAGGATGAACAATTTCTCACCGACTTATAAATGAACCTTATGAATGAATAAACAAGTGGAATACATACTCCAAAAGTTTAGGGATAAAATGTTCAAAATCCTAAACTTTGAAGGGGCAATATGTACATCATCCTCTTGATCAAATACAAAACAGTGCACCTCTTTGCGATTTCTCTTCAGAGTTGATAAGGCGGCACTGAAAATGGCATCTACTCCAAGCTCTACCCTATCTCCTCTTTATGAAAAATCCAACTTCTTTTGCAAATTCACTTTCCCCCTCAAACTTTACTCCAAATCCAAATTCACCCCCCAAGTTTCACTTCAAGAACAACCCCAAATAAAAAACGTTTCTTCTACAAAAAGCAAGCTTTGGGTCAACCCCAAAAGCCCAAGAGCTTCAGAACTGAAACGAAAATCTTATGATTTCAGGTATGCTTCATTAGTGAAAGTAGCTGAGAATTTAGATTCTTGTAACCCTGTAAAAGATGATGTTTTTACTGTTTTATCTGGTTTGATGAGTGACAAAGTAATAGTAGTAGAACAAGATGCTGTTGTTACTTTGAATAACATGTCTAATGCTGAAACTGCATTGTTGGCTTTGAAATACTTTCAAGAAAAGTTGAAATTGAGTAAAGAAGTGATTATTTATAATGTGACTTTGAAAGTTTTGAGGAAAAATAAGGATTTGGAGAGAGCAGAGAAGGTGTTTGATGAAATGCTTGAGAGAGGGGTGAAACCTGATAATGTTACGTTTTCGACGATTATTAGTTGTGCTAGGCAATGTAATTTGCCTGAGAAAGCGATAGAATGGTTTGAGAAATTGCCGTCTTTTGGATGTGAACCCGATGATGTTACGTATTCGGTGATGATTGATGCTTATGGTAAGGCTGGTAATGTAGATATGGCGTTGAGTTTGTATGATCGTGCGAGAACGGAGAAGTGGCGTATAGACGCTGTGACGTTCGCGACGCTGATTAGGATTTATGGTTCGGCGGGGAATTTTGATGGGTGTTTGAATGTGTATGAGGAAATGAAAGCGCTTGGCGTAAGGCCTAATATGACTGTGTATAACAGTTTGTTGGATGCTATGGGAAGAGCTAAGAGACCGTGGCAGGCAAAGAACATTTATGCGGAAATGATAAGCAATGGGTTTGAACCAAGTTGGGGTACTTATGCTTCACTCATTCGGGCCTATGGTAGGGCTCGTTATAGTGAAGATGCTCTTAAAATCTATAAAGAAATGAAGGAGAAGGGATTGGAGCTGAGTGTCGTACTGTATAATACTCTTTTGGCAATGTGTGCTGATGTGGGACTTACAGATGAGGCTGTTAAAATTTTCGAGGAGTTGAAAGGCTCGGGGACTTGCCAACCTGACAGCTGGACGTACTCTTCTCTAATCACTATATACTCTTTTAGTGGGAAGGTCTCGGAGGCGGAGGCCACATTGGACGAGATGATGGAAGCAGGGTTTGATCCAAATATCTTTGTACTGACCTCACTCATTCAGTGTTATGGAAAAGCAGGTCGGACAGATGATGTCGTAAGAACATTCGACAGACTGTCAGATTTGAGATTATCTGCCGATGAGCGGTTTACTGGTTGTCTTCTTAATGTGTTGACACAAACAGCAAAGGAAGACCTTCATAAGCTGACTATCTGCCTTGATAGGGCAAATCCGAAGCTTGGGCATGTGGTGAAACTCCTGGTGGATGAAGAGGTTGTCGAAGAAGAAGGGGATTTTAAGAAACATGCTGCTGAACTTTTGGATTGTGTAACTATTGATGTCCGGAAAGCTTACTGCAACTGTTTGATTGACATCTGCGTCAACCTTAATAAGTTGGGGAGAGCTTGTGAGTTGTTAGATATTGGGCTAACTCTCAACATCTATACTGATATTATGTCTCGGACTGCAACTCAATGGTCTTTACATTTGAAGAGCCTCTCACTTGGGGCAGCTTTGACAGCATTGCACATCTGGATGGGTGACTTGAACAAAGCACTTGAAAATGGGGAGGAGTTCCCGTCACTGCTTGGAATCAACACAGGACATGGAAAACATAAATATTCTGAGAAAGGTCTAGCAGGCGTATTTGAGTCACACCTTAAGGAATTGAACGCTCCATTCCACGAGGCACCTGATAAGGCTGGGTGGTTTTTGACTACAAAGGTTGCAGCTACATCATGGTTGGAGTCTAGACGTGCTCAAGAGGTGGTTGCTGTTTAGCAGTGGCTGAGGGTTCTTTGCTCTCTGGCCTTGATGATTCTTGTGCTACAGAGATTTTGTACTCTTAGATCTGAAAGGTACCTTTCGTAGATTATTCATTCTTTAGGATACCTCTTCTTTCTATGTTGGGAGTTTTGAATTGAGTCCAGTAGCTATCCAAGTATATCTCTTGCAATCAGCAATAGAAAAAGAATTTGAGGAAAAAATGAATGTGATATCATATTAATATTTGGATTCTGCCATAACATCTGACCATATCTTGCATAGAACACTACACTAAACTGATGTAAAACTTGGAAAATGTTTTCTATGGCACCAGTTGCTTTTTTATTCATATATAAGTATTAGGCACCAAGTTACTGTTTTCCTTCTATGGGGGCAAATGTAGCTAGCTCTTTTTCATAAAAAACCAGAGAGGAAGACGTCTCTTCTAAATATCGACTGAGTTAAGTTTATTGACAAGGATGTATACTGCACTTGTATCAATTTATGTATGAGCTGTGATGACAAAAAAATTTCTGTTCTTTCTCAAAGCAACCTTTCTTGCATTTCAGTCAACTGAGAAAAGCCATAAAAAGTAATTCCGATTTGGCATCCTGGTTTTTTATGCTATAAGCATTGTTTATACCCGTGCACATATTTCCTGAAGTTCATACCAATAGTTGAATTACTGAAGAAAATTTAATATCTGAGATAAAAAGGAGCATATCCTTCGTACATTGTACAGCGGAGGGAATTGCTGATTAAATACTTGCAAAAACAAATGGACATTTTAACCAAGTGACCAAATTTGAGATCAATATCAAGCTGTTCAGTTTTTGCTGAAAGCCTTGCTTTTTTGGGGAAGAAAATGTTACCCACATTTGACCCATCCATGGTTTGAGCAGCTGACTACTCTGGTTACAACCTAAATTAAGAAAAGTGGCGCCAGGTCTCGTGATGAATATGAGAATATTCATGTATCCTCTGTCCACCTCTCCGAGCTCTCCCTTTAACATCTCTGAGGACACCTATCCCATCTTCTTCCTGCCATCCCTCTTTTAACCGATATATCTTCCACGACCTACTCGTCCTCTTTCAGTCTCATACATGGCTATCACATGCTCTTTCTCCGTAGCAAGGCCTGCCATCGCCATGCCATCACATATAATTTTTAGTTTTCTCAACTCCTTTTATTGTTGGTCAACCACTTCTCAGTTCCTGAAGGCTTAATTGAGCTTGCGTTGCCTCATCTTGAGGAGATCATTTACGCGTCATTCACATTGTTGAGGAATGGTTTGATCTGCTCCTATCAGCTACCCAATACGACAAGCACATTGGTCAGGAAATTCAGAGCTAGTTGTCCTAACCAAACGTGGACTACTAATCTGAATTTGCGGGAAAGTGAACTTTGTGGAATTATGCGAAGGACTGAAGGCCACTACATGTAACTGGATGTTCAGCTTTATTTGGTAATGGGGTTTCGTTTTCCCTGTTACTAGCTAGTTAGCCACGAAATTCAGGTATCGTCGATATACATGTTTGTCACAATGTAGTGAAAATTAATGAAATTTTGTGCAGTGTTCAGGAGATCACACATGATTCTGTAGACAGTTATCATTGTTGCAGAAATGTTAGCGCATATTTATATGACGGAACATAATTTGATTTGCATTGTCTTATGTTTTTTAGCCGGTTACTTTTCAGTTTTAATCACCTAAAAGCTTCCTGAATCTGTGAGTAGGAAAAGAGAAGTCCTTGGGGTATTCTTTGTGTAGTATCGCTCCTCGATCTAAATCTTTTTCAGTCGGGGGAACTGAAAATTTGGTAATTAAACAGATGACTGCCAAATTCGTTTTTGTGTAATTTTCTCCTTTTCGTCGTCCTCCTCCTCCTCCTTCTTATTAGTCTTTCGTCCTCACCAGGATGTTGACTTATTAAAGCAAGAATTCAGCTCATATCTATTTGGGCTTGAGCTCGTGAACGAGGTCCAGTTTTTCTCCATTTGTGTACACCTTCCCTTTTTCAGCATTAGTGGTTTGACTAATAATCTAATATAATTTGAGCTAGCCTGATATTTTCTGCATCTTTTCCCGTCTGTCTATTTATCACCTTCTGATGCACACAACTCTACGAGCTATGGCCTATGAAGTTCCGAACGCATCATCACGACAATTAAGCCACGTTGAGCTTGCTTAGTTACAAGGTAGCGTGGTCCAAAGCTCGACCCTGAACATTGTATATTGTTCAAATGATAAATGGAAGAATCCAATCTCCTTCGATCTTTTTGGCCTTACATTGGGCCTAAGAGCAAGGAAGTCTCAATCCCCGATCCCCCAGGGCGAGTGATGATCCTTGTTCTTTCTTTTATCCGTGATGATCCTTGTTCTTTCTTTTATCCGGAAAAAAGACTAGTAAAGAAGACTAACAAGTCCAGAATAATACTCACCAATTTAGAATGCAAGTATTAAAAAATGTTGATATTATTTTCCTTTTTCACCGTCTGAGGTACCGACGTGAAGGAGTTGACCTTTTTTGGGCCCACCAGGTACAATGTATAGTGAATGATGCACCCTCTTGACTTTCTAAAATAATTAAACAATAAATTGTTTATCATATTCAACCTCCAACGTTGCCTTAAATTAGTCTTAGATGATTAAAAAAACGAAGAGTTTTGACTGCCATGTAGTAGTTTAATTTTTCTTGTTCTTTAAACTAATTAATAATGCAGGGTGCTGCAAACTGTAAAATGCTTAGTTTAATGTTTGCTTTTAGACAAAAAATGAAGGTGACCTGCACGTTTCTTTGTCTGGACGTGGTATCATATGTAGCAGCTCTATATATGGAACAGCTATTCATTAGTTCTAATCATGTCCATGCAATTAGTCATGGGTAACTGCATTAATATACAGAAAGAAAGAGCTCTGAGTTTCGAGGAAGAAGATGAAGCACTGGAGAAAACGGCCATTTACTCCCAGCAATCACAGAATTGCGCGGAGGTTTTTTATCTCCATGACAGTTGCAAGAGCCAGAGAGTCAAGATTGTATTGACAAAAGAACAGCTGCAGATCTTTTTGAACAATATTAAAGATCTCCAATCTGGAAAAATTGCTCGATCCTTCAGGGGAAGAAGAAGAACAAGAAGTAAGAAATGGAGGCCATCTTTAGATACAATTCCAGAGTTGTAGAGTTATTAGAGCAAAGATCATAAGAATATTTTATGTAGGTGCAAAATCAGCACTATTTTTCCGAAGTCTAACGTTGTACATGAAAAAGCGAACATCTAAAATATTTTTGGAGAGAGGTGGCATCAAGAAACTCCACCAGACGCTAGTATGAGCGTGCTCACATTGACCATCTCAAGCCGGATAAAGAAGGGTTGCGGCAGTCTGGCAGCCAGCGTAAAATTAATATACCACTAGGTAGATCGATTCGGCCGAGTCCAGTAACTTTGGTCCAAATATTGTATGTCTTAAGAAATTCATTGATTATGCACAAATTAATAATTTAGAATTCAGTAACTTAAAAAGACTAAAGTTCCGAATTCATAAGCCTTGAAGTTTTAAATTTTGACTCCGCGATCTGACGATGTGCCTAATGATAATTTTTAAATACCCATTTGTTTTATTTTAAGTTTGACATATTCCAATAATTTCTTCTCTCTATTCACAAACAACTCCATTACTAAAAAACAGTTAGTAGACCGATTCTTAACGTTTCTATTATTATTTAATATGGTTTAATTATGAAATATTCATGAAGATTGTCTTTTATAGAACCAAAAAGGAAAATGGAGAGAGCTAAGAGGCATTTAATTTACAATTAGAAGATATATAATTACAAGATATAGTCAAAGTAAAATAAGAAAGACAGATGTTAAAAAATAAGAAAGACAGATGTTATTAGCTAGAGAACAAAAAGTTAAGTTCTCCTACCCTTATATGGAGAATCTGCCTTGTCAAGCTTTCATTAATTAAGCAACAGATAAGTGGTAGGTGACCAAGTCTCATATCTAGGTAGCCCCATATTTCAATAATAATAATAATAATGGGTCTAAGGTTTTGAGCTCTGAAAATGTGAAAACTCGTGTTGTATGGAGCACTTTCCCTTTAATGAATCTTATGTCGTGAGAATTTGAATTAGTCGGACCAGTGAATAGATAGTTAATAAAGAGAGGGGTAGAGGGCTCACTTTTTTCTCTCTTTAATTTGGGGTGGGTGGAGGGAGGAGGGAGAGAACAGAAAGATGTATAACTTGGATTAGCCATGATAATCTTTGGGTAGACTATGCTGTTTACCTATTGGTAAAACCTCTTACATAACACTAAGCAATTGCTTGAGCGTTAAACACTCCTTAAAACATTGTTTTTTGGTGAACTTAATAACAAGTCATTGGTAAAACATCAAGAAAATGAGGTATTGATGACACAAATTTGAAAAAAAAAGGGTTCAAACTCATGAGAAGGCGTGGCCTAAAAGTATAACAAAAAATATTCCGTGTTTGAAGAATCAAAACTATTTCTTGAAAGATTAACAGCCTAGCTCATCTTTGCTTTTAAGTATGAATGATCTAATCGAATTGATAAAGATAAAATGAAAGGGGTAAAAACATAATTCACTACTACTACACAAGAATAACACTGACATACCCATTGCGAAGTGTACTCTCATTGCTTCGCTCATGTCCCGATATCTCGTTAATGTGGGGGTAATTATCAGGGATGAGATCAAGAATAAGTCCACTCAGAAAGGCACATTATTCCCTTTTCCTTGCTTGATCACTGAATTATGTCGTAGAAAGAATGTTCGTAATATTCCTAGGGTGGACAGGATGATAAAGGCTGACCAAACAATAGATTACACCAATTTGGAACCGGGGAGTAGAAAGAGGAAGCGGGTGGTTCCAGAGCCGAAAGCCTCGGCGACAGTGCTTGATGCTCAGATTCTTGAGCCCTAGGACTTGGCTACTAATGATGATGCAACTGCTCCTAGTTTTGTGCCTCTCGCTCCGAGCACCGCCCTCAAGTGCTCCTCCTCACTTCGGGTCATACGCTCCTATTCCACCATCCACCACAGCAGCTCGTCTGGTTTCTAGCGAGGGTATACGAGTGCTTCGGGCAGCTGATGCCAAGGTTAATTGGCTTATGTAAAAGCTTCCTAATTTTGTGAAAGAGGCTATTGAGGCAGCGATGGCACCATATACACAGGCCGTCACAGAGATTCGAAATGAGCAGGATAAATTAAGGAGCATGTACGCCAGATCGACCTTTAATTGGAGCGTATCGAGGGTGGTGGTGATGGAGGACTTGCAGCCATTCGGGCAGACCTGGCAAAGGTCAAGGAGGATATTCGGGTGCTGAAAATGCCGGACATTGAGCTTAGTGTACCCATTCTTCCATCCGGTGCCTCCCTATTATCTACTGGGCCCACAACACCCACCATGCCTTCGGGGAAAGGAGTTGAGGAGGTAGCTGAGGAAGAAGAAGAAAATGAGGAAGAAGAAGAAGAGGAGGAGGAAGAAAGTGAGGAAGAGTCCGACGAGGAGCTTGAGGGTGACCCAGCTGTTGAGAGGATACATCTGTCTCGAGTTGGTAAGACAGAGCAGGAGGCCCGAGAGAGAGGCGCCTCAGGAGGCACGTGCTGCCGCGGGGCGCCGTATTCCCCCGGGGACGAGATTGACACGTTGCGGCCACGCTGTCGCTTTGAGGTGAGCAGGGAGTCAGGGGGGCACCCCAGACCCCGAGGGCAAGCGAGGCCAGTTCATCCGCCGCCCCCTCCCCCCCCCCCCCCCCCTCAATTGATATACCATTGCCACCTTCCGTGGGCCCTGAGATAGTGCCACCCGAGCCAAAGGCGATTGGAGGTGGGGGGGGGGGGTGATTCGAGACGACTCGGGTGATGGTGCCTCCATGGGAGGTCCGCCGTGATCAGACACCATCGAATGCCTGATGCGTCCTTCGTGAGCTACTCATCTCTTGTACTACATTTGATGCATTGGGGACACCATATATTCTTTTTATTGGGGGTGGGATAGCTCATGTTTCATGTTATTATGTAGGATAGTTCATTTTCATGTACTCTTAGTTTTTCGTTGCCAAGTATGATAGTGATGGTTGATCAGTTTATAGCATAAATGTTTTTATCTTGTTTTAATAATACTCCTCCCAATTTTTTTTTTATGTGCATAAGTACTTAGAGGGAAGTAGCATAACTAACATGACTCGTTTGGTGACATAGTTGTTGTGCAAGCACAGAATGATGGGTTGAGAAGTAATTAGAAAATAGTCAAGTAATCCATGTGCCATGTGTTGTGAGATGTTATTGTTCTAGTCTTGTGGATAATTGTGACCTAGAACTTGCCGGGAAGTGTCTCAAGGCGAAATCCTAAACTACACTTGTTTGAAAAAGGATATTAGGCTTTCTTTGGATCGTCACTAAACCTTAAAATACCTGCCCATTGCATATCTATCCCAGTCAACCCCTTTTTGAGCCTTAACTTTTTTTTTCTTTTTTTTTATGGCAACCTTGTTACAAGCCCTTTCCCTTTTGCTCTTGTTTACCCACCTTTTGGCACCCTATCTCCCTAAGCGATTCGAATACACTAAAATATGCAAAAACGCCTAAGTTTGAGGGTGGTGGTTGGCAAGAAATGATCTGGTATGTGATGGAAAGTTAAAGGGCGCACTCAAAAAAAAATGTGTATATGTATATATATGTATAGAAAGTTGTGTATATGTATATATAGATTGTATATGTAATTGTGAACACGAGTGTGTAATAATGGTTGTAACTTAAGGAAATAAATGTGGAAGCTAGGGAGGTAATAATGGTGTTGGCTAAAGGAGCTACTAATGGGTGGTAGATGCTTAAATGATGAAAAAAGGATGAATTAGGTGAAGGGAGCATGTTCGATAATGCTTAGGGAGACGTTAAGTCACTCTTATCCAAAATGCACCCTACCTTAACCTCGAACCTTCATTATAACCCGCAAGTCCTAGTTGATTTTGAGCAAAGTGTGTTTACATTAGTGGAGAAATACTTAAAGGGCAAGCTTATGGCATCGCATTTGTGTACTTACACATCTTCTTTCTGAGAGAGAGTTGTTCTCTTCTTATTCGTCTTTTGTCCCATTTGTTATTTGTGAATATATGTGTTTTGGGACTTTCTTTGGTCTTTTTGTGAGGGCATGTGGATTACAAATCTTAATGAAAGAATTGCTTCTTGGTTTGTCATTTGAAGCAGTTCCCTTAAAAGCTAGAATAACATTGTGTCACCAAGTGAAGCGATTGGTTAATGCTCGACCTTTGATGAAATGCACCATGTTTTGCAACGAGAGGGAGGGGTAATCATCTTGTAAATGTATGTTTGCAACTGATCACTATCATCACTGTAGTACTTTAGCAATTGACATGTGTTGTAGTGTTGCTTTAATTGCTTGAGGACAAGCAAAAGTATAAGTTTGGGGGTGTTGATGTGCCGTGAAATTACAGCACATTCGATGCTATTTGCTTAATCTTTTGTGAATCCTCAAGTACTTTTGATGACACTTTTCGTGTTTTCATGTTAATTTGTAGAATAACAAGTGTTGGAAGCAACATGAAGCAAAATGAAGCAAATACAGGCCAAAGTGCACCAAAACACCACCTGTGAGTCGCAGGTACTGCATGCGAGTCGCAGGTACTGCAACATTTGATGACAGAGATATTGAAGAATTGAAGATAGTGGTGCAGCACATGCGAGCACCACATGCGAGCCGTACTTGCTGCAACATATGCTGCACCACAGCTGCTGGCATCTGCAGCACCTGCGATGATTTTGGTGCAACCAGCGATTGGCAGGTTGCACATGCGACACCAGATGCGATTAGCATCAGACGCGCAGCGGTATTTTTGTCCAAAATTTGTTCCCGTTTTGACACTTCTATAAATAGAATTCTAGGGTTTTGGATTCATTATTCTACACTTTTTAGAGTTGTCTTTTTGTGGAGCTCATTTATTATTGGTGGTTGAAGCTTTTTAAGAGATTCTTCACTTTTGTCATCTTCTCCACTTAAGACTTTTGTAAGCTTTATGAATACTCTTTATGCTTTTACTTTATTTGTAATGGATATTAGTGGCTAAACTCATTAACTAAGGTTGTGAGACCAAATGTGTTAGTTATGTGAGTGGGTATCATATTCACACATCATTTATATGCCAAATGTGTTTTCTATTAACTCTTCATGCTTCAATGTCTTGTGATGGTATACAACATTACTTGTGCCTTATTACCATTACTTTGCTTGGAAAAGAAAGTAGAGGTTAGGAAAATAGTTAATAGCAACAATTTGGGGCATAACCCTCATCTAATAGCTTGAGCTAGGACTAAGAAAGCTAGTTGAGACTAAATGGGTGTTCTCATATAAAACATTTTAAGGCTAGGAAAAGCTTAGAATGAATTTTGCTAATTTGGTTGGAAAAAGTTTGGCAAGAGTTAAGCAACCCTTGGTCTATTATACTTATGTATAGAAACGAGTTGAAGTGATACCCAAGTGCATTACTTTCCATTGGAACCACAACCTTAGTTCGACTTCCAAATAGTTAAATCTCATATCAACAAAGTGTAGACGTAATGGTCAAAATCCAAAATCAATTATTATTATACTCCCGTTCCCTCGAAATATAGATTAAGAGTCAAGCGTTGTACTCAACAAGTATATTTCTTCATCGTATTCTCTGTGGGATTCGACACCAACCTCGTTGTGTTCTATATTTGACAACGACCGCTAACTCCTACTATTAAAGGTGTAATTTGGGCGTATCATGTATATAACTTGAACTCAAAAAAAAATATAAATGAAGGGAGAAGGAAAGAGGAGAGCGCATATATATACCAGAGACTGAAACGAGCAACAAAACCACATCTATAAAAATGCAGCAAAAAAAAAAAAAAAAAAAAAAAAGGTTTTAGTTTTACACAAAAAAGAATGTAGCATCTACAGTGTAACAAGTAATAGGAGTCCGCAACTTAAATGACCCAAAAAGTGGGTCTAGGTACTAAAATAACCCAGTAAAAAAAAGTAACCAAACTACCCTTTGCGCACTAAATTAGTGCGCAATAGGATCAAACTGCAAATTTACAATTAAGTCCTATTGCGCACTAAATTAGTGCGTAATAGAGGTTATATTTTTTTTTTGTACAATTTTAAAGTTCTCAAATTCACGTTTTTTTTCATACTTTGACCAAAGATTAGTCATGTTTCAAAACTCCGAAATATCAATATTTTATATAAAACTTGATATCTTTTTTTGCGGCCAATAATGTCGGCTCATTACATCAAGTATACCTAAACGTTTGGATCGTCGTTTTAGGGGTTGTAAAGTGCCCCGAAGTAAGTTTTGTTTGTTTGAATCTTGTTATCTTTAGGTTTAAGTGTTTAGGCATTCGAAATAAAGTAATGTCTTGACTAAATAATAAAACACTAAATTTCCACCCATGTCCTTTTTTTTCCACCCATGTCCTTTCACTTCCCTTCTTTTGTACTTCTACTTTTCATCTTCTTTTTCTGAGCCCAACACTTTTGTAATTCAAAAAAAAAAAATTGGAACCAAACTAACCCTTTAAAAAAAAAAAAAGAACCAAACTAGGCTTAACGCACAGAATCTGTGCCTGAAAGGACCAAGCTGTAACTTTTGGAGTTTGGTCCTTTCGCGCACAAATTCTGTGCGTGAAAGGTTGTTTGCACTGGTGTTAATTATGTCCTTTTAATGCTGAACAAATATTAGAATATGACGGAATTGGGAAGTTCATTCGAGGGATTCCTTGGAAAGCTCAAAAAGTATTACTTTTTTTTTCTTTTCTTTTTTTAAGCTATCAAAATCACGTTTTTTTTTCATACTTTGGGCAAAGATTAATCATGTTTCAAAACCCCGAAATATCAATATTTTATATAGAACTTGATATTTTTTTTGCGTACAATAACGTCGGCTCATTACATCAAGTATACCTAAATGCTTGGATCGTGTAAATCGCGTAAATCGGACATCCGAGCGCAAAGTTATGACAGTTTAAAGTTTCCACAATTTACAACTAGTTTTCTACTTATGCTCCGGTTCTTATTTTTTATTTACCTGAGTGAAGAGGCATATGTATACTTGATGTAATGAGCCGATATTATTGTACGCTAAAAAAAATATTAAGTTCTATATAAAATATTTATATTCCAACGTTTTGAAACGTGACTAATCTTCGGTCAAAGTATCAAAAAAAACTTAAAGATAACAAGTTTCCAAACTTACTTCGAGGCACTTTACAACCCCTAAAGCGACGATCCAAACATATATGTATACTTGATATAATGAGCCGACATTATTTTACGCTAAAAAATATTAAGTTCTATATAAAATATTTATATTCCGGTATTTTGAAATGTCACTAATCTTCGTTCAAAGTACCGAAAAAAGCTTAATTTTGAGTTTGATTTTCAAAGAACAAAGATGATAAGTTTCCAAGTAAACAAAACTTACTTCAGGCCACTTTACAACTCCTAAAACGACTCAGGGTATTTTTGATTTGGGGTATTTTTTCGAGATCTCCGCGGTCAAACTACCGCAAGGCGGTTTGGCAGAGCCGATTTTTCAAAAAACGCCCGTTACCCATTCAATTTGAATTTTGCCCCAAATTTATGCAAAATTTTCATTCTTCTCTAGTAAAAATCTAATGATAAAAAATCTATTTCGAGATGCTAATCCCGTGGTAATGATGTTTTGAATGTCAATTTTGAGGTTCGAAATTCAATTTATGAAAATGAGTTAGACAGCATTAGTGAACATTATAAAAAAGGACCAAACTGGCTTGGTGTTGCATTCACCAATTTGGCTTGGTGGTTTAGCCTCTCTTTTTTACGTACTTCTTTTTTATGCCAACAACATGAGATCAAACCTTGGTGGGAGCATTGAATGAGATATATTATACCTTGGTTGAACCTCTCGTATTGAATGAATTATTTTTTAATATAATATTTTTATTTCAAAACACTTAACTCAAAATCCTATAAAATATGACACTTAAATCTAAAGATGATAAGTTTTCAAGCAAACAAAACTTAAAAAAAGAAAAGAAAAAAAAAAGTAATACTTTTTGAGCTTTCCAAGGAATCCCTCGAATGGACTTCCCAATTCCATCATATTCTAATATTTGTTCAGCATTAAAAGAATATAATTAACACTAGAGCAAACAACCTTTCACGCACAGTGCAAACAACCTTTCACACACATAATTTGTGCGTGAAAGGACCAAACTCCAAAAGTTACAGTTTGGTCCTTTCACGCACAGATTCCGTGCGTGAAGCCTAGTTTGGTTTTTTTTTTTTTTTTTTTGGGTTACAAAAGTGTCGGACCCTCTTTTTCTATGTGATCTTCTCAATTTTCATTTTGTCCGTGTTCTTTTTTTAATCAAGTTTTGATGTCCTTGCTATTACATCTTTTTATGATGTTAAATCAATTTTTTTTTTTTGCTTTTATAAACCTTTTTTTGTTAGCAATTATCCTAGATCTGAGATCTGCTAAATCAATAAAATTTTGATACTCTTGCTATTAAATTATTTTCTATGATGTCAAATCAATTCAAGTTCTTGCTAATTGATTTGCCAAGATTTGAGTTTTTGTAATTATGATGCTAAAATTCAATTTTTTCTTTATCTTCTTTTATTTTTGTTCTAGGATGTTTTATATTTTCTGAGGTTGACCCAATCCGACCTTAGAAAATCTTATATTCATCCAAGTTAGTAATAGTTTCTCTTTTTCAATTATTGTACTCAATTGTAACCCGGGGCGGACCAACATAGGGTCAAGCGGGTTAAAATGAACCCACTTCGTTGAAAAAATCATTACTCTCTATGGGTTAAATTCTGTAGATACCCGATATAAACATAGTTGAATCCACATAGGCACAAAATGATCCTGTAGCGCGATGGTCTAGTGGGTTCAAAATTTTTTGAAGGTCATGAGTTCGAAACCGAATAGCACAACTGTCATATTCTGCATTGTCTTGGATTTTTGGTGTTGTGCATAGTGTTCTTAGCTTATTCTTCTTGTTCCTTTCTTGATTTATTTATTTTAAACATAAAAAGATCTACTTGGTTTTGCATTTTAATCTGCTGTTAATTTTACTCAAAAATATCAAAAAAATTCTACATAGTGAAATCTTACACAATTACATTATCTATATATTGTGGATGTCTATCTTTAGGAGAAATATTAGGGTTAGTGACTTTGGGATCAAGTCGCTTTTCCCTATAAATATAGGGATTATCTCCTTCATCAGAATACATCCCTAACAAGAGAAATAAAAGAATTCATCTCTTCTCTCTTTGTCTACAATATTGTTCTTGCTTGTTTTATTATTTTATAACACGTTATTAGCACGAGACTCTATAATGTTGAGTTTATTTTCTAATCAAGTGTTATTCTTGGAGTTACACGAGTGCAAGATAAGTATTTACTTTGATAATCTTTCACTGTGTCAATTATATTCTAGGTATTTGTTTTAATCACTCCCCTGTTTGAGAACTTGAAGCCAACTGTTGCATGCCTTATTGGAGATCAGTAAGAACTTTCCTTTGTTTTATTTGCTTTTATCGGTGATAAAGAGATTGAACTAACGCTCTCTTGTCATGGATCTGTTTTTTTTTTTTTTTTAAACATATTACTCCAGAGGTATGTGTCTCTTATATATTTATTTGGAAGTAATTTTTGTTAATTACAGAGGCTACAGAGGAAAAGAACTGACGAATTCTTTTTTTTGTACATAAAGGAGAAGGTTCACAGGGCATGTTTTTAAGTTTGTTTACACTTTTGGATAAATACCTTTCTTTTGTGAATTTATTTACTGTATATCATGTCGTGTATTTTATACTAAAAGAAGTACTTGTTTATCTTGTAGGAGTAAGGTCTGCGTACACTCTACCCTCCCCAGATCCCACGTTGTGGGATTTCACTGAGTTGTTGTTGTTTGTTTGTTTGTAAGGCACGTTTAGATGATTATGATGGCCCATTCTTGAAGAATGAAAACGTTTGATACATGTTACAAATACAGATCCATTTCCTGAAGTGAATGTGATGATATATATTAAGGATTATAAATATAGACATGCTCTTGTTGTGAAAATATCACGTCTCACCTCTAGAAGAGGTAAAATAATTGAGAAGAAATATTTTGAATATTTTATTATTTATTTCTGAAGTAGCAGAATCCTGAAATCTACTCTCGAAATAGTAAGAATTTGAAATTTACTCATGAAGTAGTAAAATTTAAAGTATACTCCCAAAGTATACTTTAAATTTATACTGGGCTTGTTGTATTGTTGTTGTACTCCCAAAGTAGTACAACTTACTCCTGAAGTAGTAAGGTTTTGAACTTTTCTCCCGAAAAAGTTTAACTTTAAAATTTACTCCTGAAGTAGTAAGGTTTGAAAAATGTCTAAGAAATATTTTGATAGTATAAAATTGATGATCAAGGTCTCCAGAAGAGCCTAATTATTTGTCTACTAGAATCATGACACCAGTAGTGTCCAAACAATATATGATTATGAGGAATAAATTAAAGGCTATACTATCATGTCATTCATCTTGTATCGTAATATACAAAGTTGTTATGATCGAAACACAAGTTGTGATAAACCTGAAGTTTACTGATAAAAATGATTAATACTACAAAAGATTGGAAGATTTAATATCTTCAAGTTACTACGGGTAAGAAATATGTATATGAAAGGTGAACCGATTTGTGCTACAAATATAAGCATAATGAATCACATGAACAATAAACCAGAAGTTTATATTGATATAAAATTCATGTCATAGTAAACCAAAAGTTTACTAAAACAAATAGCACATGGCATGGTAAGCTTGAAGTTTACTAGTATAAATAAATTATTGGTGGGGATGAGCAGTTTGGCCATCCCGATTCAAATATAATGTGCAGATTGAGTATCTAATATATATTGAAGAACTAGAAGATTCTTCAAGAATTTATTTTTGTTGCTTGTTCTCATGATAAATTGATTATACTGGCTAATGTTGGGATAGAATTCCCTAAATTCTGAAAAAATATAAAAAGTGAATATGGGCACGTTCACCTGTTATGTGATATCTTAAATAAATGCATCAATCAGATGATCACATGTGCGTTTATTATCAACATGCAGTTTGACATTTACAAAATTACTTGCTAAATAATTGAGTTAAGAGCACAAGATTAAGTAATCGAGACAATCCATCTTGATAATCTTTGGTTTATATCAAAGCTGATTTGGCGTTAAATGCCTCCAATAAGTAGCTAAATCGTTGCTTATGAGAACAAAGCTTCATGTGCTCGTCTGAGATATGATATATTGTATACAACATCACTTGTATGCTCCAGACCAATAAATTATGATAAATTCTCCCCTCACAAGTGGTTCAGGGTTAGGAACTAGATATTTCCATCTAATAGTTTTTTATGTGTGGAATATGATTAATTAATCTACCATGATGCACAAAGATGGATTCCCCAAAGAAGATGAGATATATGTTAGTTTTTCTAATATAAGGGGGAGAGAATAAGCAACTGAGGAATATGTTATGAATTATCATTAGTATGATCCTCATTCAAAAGATAATTCAACTCAAATGCTAGAAGCATTTGCTGACCCAAAATTAATTTCTAATTTCAAATGCAAAATGCTCCTATTAAATTCATGCCCCTGAAGGACAGAGTCTACAACATGCATGAAGCATGGTAGACTAATCGGTTCCAAACGCAATAATCCTTGAAAAGGGAGAGGAGCAAATGATCAAAATGGTCATAATAAGGAGGCAATGTGCTCTTGAAGAGCATACGACATAACACTTCATGAAACCTCATGCGAGGTTTAGGTACCGAAAATAATTAAAGTGATGAGATCTCAATAAGTTATGTCATATTACGAACCGATACAAATAATATATTGTCAACGATATCTTTGGTACAATATAGCGCAATATTGTAAAAGATTGTGAGGATCTGAATTCTACGTATATAAAGCATGCTAACGTAGAAATTATTATCAAGTGAAATGACGCATCTTGGTAAGCGTAAAGCTTATTGGACCTGCTGTCCAGACACACGAAGATGTCACATCATTTAAATAGAAATAGATGTTGTCACAGCCTATATGAATTACTTGACAAAATTATATGTAAATTCCTAAAGAATTTTAAATGCCTAAAGCATATAGAAGTTGTAGAAATTTGTTCATAAGTCTTATATGAATTAAGTTAAGCAAGGTGAATGTGATTTTATCACCTTAATGAATATTCACTGACTAAGGGCACAAATGACTCTATTTATCCTTACGTCTTTGTGGAAATCAAAATCTGTCATATTGTTGGTGCAAGTTGATAACTTGAATATTATGGAAACTCCTGAAGAGTTCTTAAAAGCTGTATATTATCTGTTTGAAATGAGAAACTTGCAGAATTCTTTGGTCCTGAAGCGCCATATCTTTATGCAATTGATGCATTCATATATTTTGCTATGACTATGAGGGATTACAGCCATACGATGTTGTTCTACATGACACTCAAATCATATAAAGATAACAACTGTTTATAAAGCAAGTCAGGAATGCACTTGAAGTGATTTCAACAATACAACTCTATTCAAAGACTGAAGATGCAACAGCATACATAAGCCAACTAAAGAGTGGATTCATAAAAGGACAAAGCATATTTCACCAAAGTTGTTCTTCACACACGAGCTCCAGAAGAATGGTGATATCAACGTGCAAAAGATTTGTTCGAGCAATAATATGACTGATTTATTCACCAAGTCTCTGCAAACTACAACTTTCAAGAAGATGGTGCACAAGATTGGAATGCGAAGATTCAAGTTTTGGAGTGATGTACCCATCAGGGGGAGTTAATACGCGTTGTACTCTTTTTTCCTTAGCCAAGGTTTTGTCCCAATTGGGTTTTCTTGGTAAGGTTTTTAATGAGGCAACCAAAGGGCGTATTATTAGAGTTGTGTACTCTTTTTCCTTCACTAGAATTTTTTTCCCACTGGATTTTTTTCTAGTAAGGTTTTAACGAGGCACATCATATATCAAATAGACATCCAAGGAGGAGTGTTATGAATAGTTATCTATTTATTGTGGATGTCTATCTTTAAGAGAAATATTAGGGTTAGTGACTTTGGGATTAAGTCAGTTTTTCCCTATAAATATAGAGGTTCTCCTTCATTGTAAATACATCCCTAACAAGAGAAATAAAAGAATTCCTCTCTTCTCTCTTTGTCTACAATATTGTTCTTGCTTGCTTTATTATTTTATAACAATAACTAATTTGTTAGTTCATCTTAAATTAGTGTATGCTAAATTCCTTAGTTATATTGCATTTAAATTGTTAATTTACTTTATAAACTATCTACTCTTATAATTTGTAACAGTGTAGTTTAAGTTACAATTTAATGCTTTATCAATAAGAATTTTTTTTTTAGATATTTTCAAATTTCTTAGCGTTTAATATATATATATATATATATATGGGTAAATAGATTTTTTTGGTTAAAGTTTGACAAAAAGGAAAAAGGAATGGCGATCTAATTTATTTAAATTGGACAATCTCATTTGGTCTTATGGTGGAGATGGAGACACGTGTATGGTGTGGATTAAAAGTGGAGCAGGCATCACGTTGTTGAAGGTATTCTCCCTAACTGAATTTCCCTCCTATTTATCTCTCTTTCGCGATCTCACTTCTCTCCATCTCTCATTCCCCCCTAATTTCTTACATTTCAAATGGCTAAAGAAACTTTGACTTCATGAATTCTAGCGCTAGCTCTGACTATAAGGGACGTATTTTCCTTGTCTACTTCAATCCTTCCACTATACACAATTTTCGTTTTCTGTGCAATCATTTTGGTGGTCTGAATGAATTTCGTACTGCACTCACTCATGGGTTGATTGGATTGCTGATACTCTAGTGTAAGTTTTTCCTTATTTTTTTTCTTCTTTTCATCTAATGACTGTAATTTTTAATACTCATGTTTACAAAGCTGTAGATGAGGTTGATTTGCCTTTGGGAGGAGGTACCAGTGCTTCTGCTGGCCCTGAACATGGCATCAATGTGAGTATTTGATTAAATTTTTAGCCAAATACATATACAGTCTCCTAAACTTGTCATGATTTTCCATTTAGACACCTAAACAGAGGCGAAGCCAGGATTTGAGGTCTGGGGGTTCGAAATTTTAAGACAGGACACCGACCTCAAGCTAATGTATAACAACTAAGGGCTTCTCAATAAAATTAATGGCCTAAAGCTAAATTTTAATCCGAGACCTTAAATATATACACATACATAAAAAAAAAAAAAAAAAAAAAAATCTAGTCTTGCCTTTTTGTTTTTTTATAATTGTTGCATTTACTTCACATAGTAACATTATTATTAAAATTTATAATACTGAGGATTAATTAAAGTTAATAAGATGTTAGTCATGTGTTTTAAATACATTACCTTAGATATTGTTGTAAAAACTTTATTTAATAATATGAAGATTTTGAGTAATTTAGTTCAAAATTCTAAAATATTTCTCTTAAAAAGTAGATAGTTTTTTCCCTTCTTTTATTATATAAATTTTGTACTTCTTTTTACAATTTTCAATATTGTCTAAGAAAAAATAAAATCATAAAATTCATCCGTAAAAATTTTGGGGCCTCAAAAGTTTGGGGGGCTAAAGCAAAGGTTTTACTAGCTTCACCCTTGAGCTACCCCTGATAACAACCATCAAACTAACGAACAAGTATAAGTATTTAATATATTTTGAATATCTAATTTTGGGTTTTGTTTACCCCGAAATCGGATAAGTCAATTGAATTTATAAGCGGGTATAGGATATGTGCTTGGGTCTTAATATATGCGGAGTAGAGAAAATGCACGTATGAGGGTTCTTTGATGAAGTGGCTGACGATGGCGACTCGTTTAAGAATATGAGTATTTATGAGCAATGGAGAACAATTGATAGATAGAGTGCAATATAAGCTTGAACAGGATGGCCTTGACCGGATCGAGAATTTAAGAGAAAGATTGTGTATATAAGCTATTCTATTACAAGTGTTCTTAGAAAGCATGAAGGAGCCAACCCCCAAAGGAGGGGATGCTCCTTATTTATAGTGTTGCCTCCATGGGCTTCGTACAATGTGAACTAATAAAATAATAACAAGGACGGCTACGAACGGATTTGGTGGGATTAGGCCCGACGGCGCCGTCGACACACGCATGGTTGGTGGCGACCATGGCAAAAAGACGCCACCGACGCGTGGCTTACGTGCAACGGCCATTCGGACCAACGGTCGCTCGGGGCAACAGCTATACCGGACCACGTCCACGGACATTCGGAGCAACGGACTTGGCCGTTTCGATAACGGAGAAGAGGGGCTCGTTTCACTCCGATACAGACCCTTCCCCGGAAAGGACCGGGTAACATCCGGTATATTCCTACTCCTTCTCTTTCTCCGGTTTGGACCATATCCGGTTTTAACCGTATACAGGTTTGGCTCTGTGAAAGAAAACGATAAAAAAGAATGGTAACAACAAGTATCAGGAAAATTCGGTTTGCTTTTTGCTTATTGATTTGTCAATTTTATATTTTGTTTTTAAAATATAAAGTGTTAAAAGAAATTCTGTATAATATTATGTATGATAGCAAAAAGGGAAAAAGTTAACTCCAAAGGAAAAGCACTGGTGGAGTTTCGAACCCACATCTCTAGAAAGAGAGAGCTTCTCTAGCCTCTGCATTACCACTAAACCGTCCGTTTATTTGTGTATGTGGGTTCGCGAGTAATAATATCTACCTTTATTGTTTTTCTATAGTAAAAATATAAGATCTACGCAAAAGCTCTTTGGGTTCACCTGAATCCTCCTTTAACACTGTAGCTCCACCCCTGCACCTAAACTAAGAATATTTCCTACTGGACACTCAAACAACCATCAGAGTGTGTCTATTGGACACTAAGAACTCGGTTCCTGAAAAAGATCAGAGCGTGAAGCTCAAATACTGCTAATGTGGCAGAGTAACCAACTCAAAAAAAGCCACATCAATTAAAATAGATCCACGTTAAATTTAATAATCCCTACAACTAGACCCACGACCTTGTCTTTCCTTGACTCTTCTTCTCCCCTGCCCTGGTCTAGCGAAGGAGTAAATCCCCTCATATTGTATTTACCCCTTTCCCCTTCTCTACATATTAGTTCTTCGAGGAAGGAGAATAGGATGGCTTTACTCCTTTTTATACTCTGTAAGTCAAGGATTTCAGATATAATTTGGATTCGACATCTATCCGTAATATAATATATTACTCAGATTAATTCGATTTCGAAAAGTTTAATGGTTTATATTATCAACTATAAATGGCTTCTTTTCTTTCGAAATCCTTATTTTTTGTATAATTATGTCCATGTTATTCGACAAGGCAAACAAAAAGGAAAATCAATATTTGTATATTTAGTACTTTCAAAAGAGCATGAAAATTTTAGTCCTCGTTGTCTAGTGAGGATATTGAACGAATGAAAAAGTTCATTGATTTTATCCTTTTTTAAGAGAAAGTCTTGGCGATCCAGTGATAAACTTTTCAAATTCATGGATTTGGATCTTTCAACTTAGGAACAAACAAAATTAAATATCAAATAAGAAAAGACATACGGGACAAAATTCCCTGTGTATTTTTTGGGTAAAACAAATTGGCTTGATGGAAAGGTAGTGGCTTGAGAATATTTGGCAAAGAAGCCACTTCCTTAGTTTAATTTGCAACAGGCCACTCCTTTTCTTTTCCCTTTATTTTTTTATTTTAGGGTTAAGGGTGGTGGTCCCAAGGTCACTTTATAATTTTAAAAACTTTGTAGCTCACAACTTATACACTTAAGTCACCTTTCACTTATATTACAATATACAAAAGCCCCCTTCTCTCTCCTTAGTTCTTCCCAACTCCCGCTATAACAAAATTAAGTGCACATCGGAATTCTCCCTCTCCCCCAGTCTTGGTAACGTTCTTGTCATCCATTCCAAGTATGTTCTTTAATTTAGCAACACATCCAGAGCATTTAGACCTCCATTTTGCCATGATAGTTGTTATTATTTGACGAACTCGATAGAACCCTAGTGTTCATAAAGTTGAGATTTCTTTTGCAAAATTTTGGAAGTTTCGCCTGTTTTTTGCTAGAAATATGTGTTATTTCTACTTATTTTGCTTGTTTCGATCTTTGTTTTTCTGTTTTTGCCTAAAAAGGCTATAATTAAATAAAATAAAATAAATAAAAATACTTGATTCTATTTTAACACTATATTAAAATTCTATCGAGTTCGTCAAATAATAACAACTTTCATGGCAAAACTGATACAATATTTTATGGAACAGACAATTCACACATAGCCTGTTCCATAAAATATTGTATCAGTTTTGCACTCATTTGGCATAATATCATTGGTGAGGATTCATATAGTCAACCTCAACTTGTTTGATATTTAGACATCGTTATTGTTGTAAAGGGAGATACTAAGAAGCGTCGCCATTTTTACCTGCCATCCCTGAGTTTAATTATGAGGGCTATAATATATGAAGCTTCACTTTCACCTACTCCCTCTGTCCCAAAAAGACTGTCTTCGTTTCTTTTTTAGTCTGTCCCAAAAAGATTGGCACCTTTCTATATTTAGTAGCAATTTAACTTCATGAAATGATTTACAACCACACAAATATCTAAGGCTTATTTTGGATCACACATTTCAAAAGTCTTCCTTTATTTCTTAAACTTTGTGCCAAGTTAAACTAAGACAATCTTTTTGGGACGGAGGGAATATTGTTTTTTACTTCTATTATAGGCCCAAAAACATGAAATCTCTGTTTCTTGATTGTAGTATTTTATATGAACAGAAGAAATAATACAAATTTCTGGAACTTGAATGCATGTATTCCACTTTCTACTATGAATGATGGGATCTTTGAATAGTTACAGCTTATCAAAGAAGGGTATGGACCAAACAAATCAACGAGCGTTAATAACAATATGAAATCACTCTCCAAAATATGACTCAATTAGTTCCTCACTTTACAAATTTATCAGAACTTTATTCTGTAGCTACTCACTCAACTGCGTTTTGTATATACAAGGATTGTAAGAATATATCACACTGATGAACAAAGGTCTGATCGATCTTTTTCTACCAACATATATAGCTTCTTCAAGATTTTATGACCCTAACGGAGCTGCAGAACAAAAGTAAAGTAATATATTGGATCAGTGATTTGATCTCTGTATAGGAATCAGTGTAAAAAAAGAAGAGGAAATGCAGACCTTGTTAATGAGTTTCTGCTTCTTGTATTGTCATCTGTCTTTGTTGATACTAAATCTTTCTCTCTTATAGCTGCTTCTCTCTTCATTTTCCTAGATTCGACTTCTATGGCTTTGTTTAGTGTCTCAATCTTCTTCATTAGCATCTAACAACCCCATAAAGGAAAAAAATAAGTACTCTAGTAAACAAACAATTAAAGGACTGGTGATATATCTGTGATGTTCTTCACCTTGATTTCTTCAGTTTTAGCACTCAAAGCAGACTCTTTAGTCTCACAGAATTTCCTCAAACATAGTACCTCTTTCTGAAGCCTATCATACAAAAATCCTGATACCATATCGTTATTATTGCTCTCACTGCTTCCAGCATTGTTCTTATTCTCTTCATGTTCACCAGCCCTGTTCTTGATTTTCTGTATATCTGTCATTTCCTTGCTATATACGTGCCCATTAGAATTTTCTTTGATTTCTGCATTTTCCTTTTCAGCACTGTCAACAACTTTATTTCGAGAAGCCCATAGGCTCTTCTTCACCAAGCTATCTCCCGAGCCTTCCTTGTTGAATTGCTTCGAAGCATCGTCTCTTCTTTTTTCTAAACTTGGCTGCTTGGAACTCTTTTTAATGGTAGACGCCCTTGGTTGAGACGTTGATCTCTTTTTCAATCCAGCATTGCTCGATAAAATACTAAACAAATGATTAGTTTTTTGAGGTTTCAGCAATCCATTAGGAATAACAGAGACACTTGTTGGTTGCTTCAGCCCTTCTTCCAAAGTCCTGAGCCTCAGTTTTAGCTTGTCCTATAGGCAAATGTTTAACAGATGAGAGACCAATACATTAGGATATACAGTCAGACCTCTCTATAACAACATTTCACTATATCAACCATGTTTTCTATGCAATCGATCTTCCATATTATGTTGTATTATATGTTCTCTATAACAACATTTCGTTTTAGCAGCCCAAGGGACAAACAGTGCTGCTATAAGAGAGGTTTGACTATATATGTAGAAACAAAATCTTACCTTGATTTGTGCTTCAGCCTTAGCAGTTCTCTCTGATATGGCGAGCTTTTCTCTTAGTCGTTGCATCTCCGCCTAAAATCCAAATGTGCAAAATTATTTAGAGAAATTGATTAATTAAGTGTGATAGCTCATTTAATCAGACTTATTAGTATGTTGTTCTAGTGACCTGCAACAGCCTTCTCTCCTCTAGCCACTGTTTAACAGGCATTACTTTGTCATTCTCATCTTTCCACTCGTTTGCCACGACTGTTGCTACTCTATTTGCTGAAATCTTGAGTCTTGCTAGTTCCCTTTCCAATGTCCTTTTCTCCTCCTACATGTTCATGAAAAGCTCCAATCAGTTGATCAAGAGTAATTAGGTTCTGTGACTTAGATCGATTATTTTTGCAGTTTTTTTACTTGTAGTTCAGAAATATGTCTCTGGCAATCGCGAATCTTGTTAGCAGCTGCACCTCCAGCAAGAATTGCTTCCTCAAGTTCTTTAATAGTTTGTGTAAGCTTTTCAACTTCTAAAATCTTTTGACGGTTCGTCTTATCAAGTATTTTGTGTTCCTCCTGCAGATGAGGAGCAAATCATGTTTATCTATCTACTATCTATTAACTTGTTATCTATGTTGATCGAACTCTCCAAAAATGTTGTTGCAACTGTGTCAGATCCTCCAGAAATATACTACTTTTGGAGGATCTGGCACGCACCTGTTGACATTTTTGAAGAGTCTGAGCAACATTGTTTGTCATTTTATGGCTTAGTAACTCATGCCTGGCAGATTTCAATTTGTCTTCTCAGCTCAAAGTTCTGATTCTGAACTTCTTCAACTATTAGTGCTCTTTCAAGAGCACTTTTTAGAATCCTTTCTGCTTCAAGTAATGCTGTTTCTTTTGACTTGTTTTGTCTTTCCAAAGCCCTTATATCCTCTTGTAATGTTGCAATCTGAAAAAAAAAAAAAAAAAAACACAAGTTAATAGCAACTCAAAACAGAACAAAACAGAAAGTTTTGGAATGAAATTTCATCATTTCAATATATAGTCAAACCTCTCTATGACATAATTGTTTGTCCGCTATAACGAAATGATATGGTATAACATAACATGAAAAATCGATTCTAAAGAAAATTTAGCCATTATAGTGAAATGTTGTTACAGAGGATAGTTGTTATAGAGGTCTGATTGTAGATACATTACCTCATTCTTATACATCTTAATCTCTGCTTCAAGAGGAGCAATAATGGACTCGATAGGAGGCGAATCGTCGTCCTTCTGCTCTGCATACACTCTTCTAAGAGTTGATTCAGCAGCATACTGTGCAGCCAAAGCTTCTTTCTTCTCATTACTGAGATTCTTAATGTCAAGATTCTGCATTATTTGATCAGGACCAACACAAATTAGGACTTTTTTTAGTATGTAAATTAAATGGCTGTTTTCTGAATCAGACTAAACAAAATAGATAAAATGACTAACCTTTTGTTCAAGGAGGGTATCATCGATTTTCAGTTTTTCTTCCAGTCTTTGAACTTTACTTCCAAGCTGTAACAAAAATTGGAATTGGAAGGAAAATATTGTAAGATAATAAGTAAATATGCAGCGTTGTGTAGCTTCATCTTTGTAGAATTATGGTCACTGAATTTTTCTTATAATAGCAATAAAGTTACAAAACTATTTTTTGTTATGTTAAGCCGCTGAACCTTACTGATTGTAACAGTAAATTTATAAAACTATTTGTCACATTAAAATGACTCAACTTTGCCCATTATAAAGTATAATTACAAAATCTTACCTTTTATACCAGTAAAGTCGCCTTAATGTGTAGGTTTTGTCATTATAGAAGGTAAAAGTTTAACTTTATTTTTAGTTCAATTACTTTAATGTGACTAAAGTAGGTTCGTGACTTTATTGTTATAGTATGTACGTAGTAACTTCAATGTTTTAAATAATGTATTAATTTCAATTGCTCAATATGACAATTTTTTTTTAATTTCCCTGCTATAGTGAATAAAGTTCAATGATGATACTTGAAATTAACCGTTCATTGAGAGTACCTCTTCAAGTGCCTTGTCTTTGAGAACATCTGTTGCTTTCAAAGCTTTTATTTCACTTTGAGCCGCTCCAAATTCTCGATCCTTCTCTGAAAAAATATTCAAAATAAAAAAAATTGAAGGTAATTCAATAACTTGGAATTTACAAATGTTTCTAAATGTAAAATATAGGCATCACAAATGTCTCTCTTTAAGTTACAAAAAGAACAATTGCTAAAATGAAAATAGTTCAGTTGAAATCCAAGTTTTCAGAAAGCCACTGAAATCAATTACATATGAAAATGAAAGCTTACCTAAAGCCACTATGTTTTATTATGTTAGCCAATTAAAAACACACGAACCCCTGAATTTCCTATTGTGTAAAGTGGAAACTAGAGTTGAAAAAAGCTATTCTTGCAACCAAATAAAAAAGAGTTTAGCTTATAGATATATGGATGATCTAAAGAATTTTTACACTATAATATTATTCTTATATGTTATAACAGGTAATCTATTTTATTCAAAATCATAATCCTACTTTTTATGAAGAGTTATTTGTACATGTCTTTTGAGTGACCCGATAATATAAAAATTATATTGACTGCCGGTGCATATAAATTAATCTCAATGGAAAAACATATATTCTTCCGTTACGTTATCTGGCCGCACCGAGTCCCATAAATATGGTTATAACATACTTATATCTTTGTCTTTGCATATTAAATACACCCCCTGAGTTTTTTTAATGCATTCCCTCCTTTCCAAAACGAATGTGACAATTCAAGAAAATATATATGAAAAATGTGGTAAAAAGCTAGTTAAATTAAAATAGTAGATGCAAATAGAGAGAATAAAAATGCAATATTTTCATGCCTCACCCCAGGCCTCATCCCTCCTCCCCAGACTCCCAGAAAAAAATGAAGGAAAAAGAAAGTAAAATCCCATGTGTAACTTTGTTTCATCAAAAAAGAGAAGATCAAGATTGATTTAAAAAAAAAAAAAAAAAAAAAAATTAATCCTTAATAGCAAACAAGTTTAAGGGGCCCATAAGTGCAAGGTTGATGGTTGTAAAAACACAACGGGAACCTTGTTCCTAACATTAAGTTAAGCATTAAATGTATCCGGATGTGACATAGTGATCAATAAAGTGGGAGAAGAATCATGAGACTAACTCATTAAGTTAAGCAACTAATGTATCCGAGGATGTGCATAGTGATCAACAAAAACGGAAGGAGAACCATAAGTAGATTCAAACTTTAGTGGAGACAAAATACACCAGGCGATTATTTTATCTCCCTAAGCCTCAATGGACCGGATAATCTGGTATGAGATAATAGATACTGGATTCATCAAGATGCGTGCAAACTGATCAGACGGACGATCAGTAAATTATTAGAGTAAATTTAACTCAATCTTATCCGAAACGTAACAAGTAAAAACACGCATCATCAAAGTGAAATTAAATAAGATTTCACCAAATGAAAACGGTCAAAGCAAGATTGTAAAACAACTTGAACTAGTTCTAAGGACACACACTTCTATAGCAATTAGCTTACACTATAATCACAAACAAGAAATATCTGGAAAAAAAATGACAACAAAATAGAGTACAGAAGGGCTTTTGGTTGAGGAAGGAAAGAAGAAAAAACCTTTGAGTTGGTTCTGCAAACTATTAAGTTCAAAGATAACAGCATCAGTATGATGGCCAAGAAAATAATGTTCTTCATCACCAAATTCATCAAACCCTGCCATTTTCTTGTTTATTTTTCTCTCTTCTATAAGTTGCTATATATATAGCTTCTTGCTAGTGCAAGGACTTAACGCAATGTATATAACTAGTGGTGATATATATTAAGGGTTTAAGGAAAGGAAGTAGTTATATATATGGGACTAGTTTCTATAATATGTAGGAGAATGAAAGGTATTTAAAAGAGTTCCTTACTTATAAGCAAAATTGGCCGCAAAAAGTGGATTATAGAAAGAGAACTTCTCTTGCTATGAAGCAAACTCTCAGCAAAAAACAACAAATATAAGCCGGCTCAGCCGGTGTTTATAACTAATATACCACCAGGGGGTATGCATGGCGAAGCTTGAATACGAGTTATAGGTTCTGCCAAACTGAGTAGCTTTGGTTTAAACGTTGTATTTTTTCTTAAGAAAATTCATTGACTATGTGTAAATTATAGTAATGTAAAATCTAGTAACTTAAAAGGACTTGAATTTCGAATCTAAACTTCAAATCCTGGCTCCGTACCTCTAACAATGTGCCTAATGATATTTCTGAATTCCCATTTGTTTTATTTTAACTTTGACATATTCCAACATTTTTCTTCTCTCTTTTAACAAACGACTCCATTACTTAAAAAAAGCTAGTAGACCGATTCTTAACGTTTCTATTATCATAATATATTGTTTAGTTATGAAATATTGGTGAAGATTGTCTTTTATATATAGATCGAACCAAAAAAATGTAGTGAGCTAGGTGACAGTTTTATAAATAGAAAATATGGTCAAAGTAAAATAAGAAAGACAAATGCTAACAAAAGAACAAAAAGCTAAGTTCTCCTACCCTCATATGGAGAATCTGCCTTGTGAAGCTTTCCTTAAGCAGCAGAGAAGTGGTAGGTGACCAAGTCTCATAGCTATAGCTAGCCCCATATACTTCAAAAATAAATAAATAAATAATGGGTCTCGGGTTTTGAGCTCTGGAAATGGAAATACTTGTGTGGTAACGTTTCCCCTTTAATGAGTCTTATGCCACGCGAATCTGAATTAGTCAATCGTGTGGTATATATGGAGTGCTTCCCCTTTAATGACCTCATGCCACACAAATCTAAATTATGTAATTGAAGTAGTAAATTTTGAATACCAGATAATTATTAAAATACTAATAACAATAAGAGTTGAGGTAGAGGGCTCGTTTTTCTTCTTCTTTCTTTAATGTGGGGTGGGTAGAGAGAAAGAAGTATAAATTGGATTAGCCATGATAATCTTAGGGATGGACTATGATGTTTTCTTTGAAAAACCCTCTTACTTAACACTAAACAATTGCTTTAGCGTTAAACACTCCTTAAAACATTGGCTTTTGGTAAACTTACTAACAAGTCATTGGTAAAACACCAAGAAAATGAGGTATTGATGACACAAACTGGAAAGAAATAGTTCAAACATGAGAAGTGGCTTAAAAGTATAATAAAAAATATTCCAAGTTTAAGGAATCAAAACTCTTTATAGAAAGATTTAACAACCTAGCTCATCTTTGCTTTTAAGTATGAATGATCTTATCTAACTTATGAAGATAAAATGAAAGAAAAAAGAAAACATATGCACTATATATGAAGCTTGTGCTAGTTGGGTGACACTTGCCATATAGTGGCAATTTTCTAATTATACATGATGTTTTTGGTAAGACGACAAAACTTAAAAAAATAATTAAGTACAAGACAAATATAGATGTGTGGTATCCAAATAATCAAAGTATATGTTGATTGAAATGTTTAAATTAAAGTAGCAATAACACTCGATATATTCAAAGGGGGGTTAATTGATTGAGGAATTCATGTGAGAAAAAATTAAGTACAAGACAAATATAGATATGTGGTATCCAAATAATCAAAGTATATGTTGATTGAAATGTTTAAATTAAAATAGCAATGAGATTCGATATATTCAAAGGGGGATTAATTGATTGAGGAATTCATGTGATTAACTTTAGTTTGTACATCCATTTGGCTTAATGGAAACCAAGATTTATGTTTATGAAAGTGAAGGATCTTTTTTATTAATAAAATGTTTGGATAAATATGTTGAGTAGGTGAATTGTGATAAGATAGTGGTTGGTATCTTTACTTGCTAATAAATTGCTTCATTATTCCTTGTTTTTTCTATCAAACACAATTGGTATATATATAGTTCTAATTAACTTAGGGATCATTTGGTTATCAGGATAAGATTAATCCAGATATAAAATTTAAAATTTTATTTATCCTGTATTTAGTTATGTGTACTAGTTATTAGCTAATATCGATAGACATTTTGTACCAAAAATTTGGGAATTATTTATCCCGCATGAAATCCGTGATAATAAATTCATGATTATAAACTCTGGACTATAATTTCTAAATAACTCTGTTAGCCAACCAAACAGTTCATATGCACCGGGCTGCCTATACAAGGAATATTAGGTTTATATGCTTCAATTAATTATAATTTCATTCACAGAGCATATAAATTACACCAAATTCGAGCTAAATGATTTTTTTCTTATCGATTTTTTTAGTTTTTTCCCTCCTACGAAAAGCGGATTTAGTGCTCATTATTGAGCCCTATGATTCCAAAAATGTTGAGAATTGTCTTGGACATTAATGATTTTGTTGTTTGTTTAAAATGTTAATGTGTTCTCTATCATTAAAGTAATGTATAATTTCAAAGACCTCTTCTCAAACTTCGCTTCGTAACACGAATCTCTCTTGTGAGTCACGATATTACGCATACCTCCCTTATTTTGATTACTTTGTAATAATTCTTATAACCTATTTATTATTAATATAAAAATATATAATTGGACTAATTTACCATTACTCTAGAACCTTCAGCATATTGGCTCCCAAGTTTGACGGGTAAATTAGTTCAATTATATATTTTTGTATTAATAATAATAAAGTAGATTATAAAAATTATTATTTATATATATTTTTGTATTAATAATAATAAAGTAGGAATTATTACGCATAGTAATCAAAATAAGGAATCACAGGGATATCGTAAATTGTTACGAAGTGAAACCTGACGAGAAGTCTCTGAAATTATAATGGTGCTTCAGTTGATAATTAACCTCGTTGAATATATGCAATAATTAAAACGTCACATCTTTTCCCCAATATAAGTACATCGTTTGCCTAACAAAATTCCATTCATTAGAGTTTAGACTAACACAACAATAAGTGCAGCATTTTAAATCTGTAGTAGGTGTTGATGTGTATGTGTGTGTTTAATGTCTGAATTCTCTACACCAAACCCCAAGAAAGGATTGCATATCCACAAGTAGCTATAGTAACTTAAATCCTTTTTATTTATCTTAATTTTTAGTTTGACCTAATTGTGCGTCAAGTTGATGATAAATACGAGTTTTTTTTTTTTTTCTTTTACCTTAGATTGCGATTTTAGTCGAGGCTGATAAATGAGTTGTAAGTTGCAATTGATAACGGGTAATCGCGGTTGATAAAATTGTAAGTCGGAGGTTGATAAATGTGATTTATAAGTCGAGGATATAAAAACTGTCTTATAAGTGTTGGTTGGTAGATACGATTTATAGTTTATAAATTTTAGTTGATAAATGTGATTTGTAAGTCGTGTTTCATAAATGCAATTTGTAAGTCAACGTTATAAACAATTTATAAGCCTTGTAAGTCGGATTCATAAATGCGGTAACATTTTGCTCCAAAATTAATCCAAATCAACTCCATGTGACTCCAATTTTGATATTCAGCTTTGTAGTGTCAGTTCCAACAATTTTATTTGTTAGATTAACCTCAAACCTTCAAAAGTCAGTTGACCCGCTTTGTTTTTTCTATAAACAAACTCAATAAAATTAAAAAATGGTGTTTAATCAAAACTAATCCAATAATAATCATAGATAAGCAATGAGTCTTCAATTTTCTACTGCATATGTAAAAAAAATGAAAGCGGAGGAGAAATTCTGGCGTAAGTATATATTTGACTTTTTCAAATACAACAACAACATACCTAGTATTATCTCATAAGTGGGGCCTGGGGAGGGGTAGTGTACGCAGACCTTACCCCTATCTTGAAAAATAGAGAGACTATCTCTGATAGACCCTCGACTCGGGATAAAGCAAACACAAAGCGGGTCAAAAAAAAAAAGGAGCAGTAACTATAGCAAAACAGTACGCTAAGCAAATACCACAACTTTTTATAATGGGATCAAAAATTAAATCGGGTAAATTCCTTTTTTTATTTTTTTATTTTCTTGTTTTATTTAAGGAAAATGTTGGATTAATTTTCCCAATACTAGGACTAGCTCTGGCGCGAGCCCAACCATCCCCTCCCTAAAAGCCCATATAGTATCAGCCCAAAGCTTAAACCTTCGAGGCCCAGACGCTGAATCCTTTCACAAACAGGCACACTTTTCTCCTTGAATAGTCTATAAATTGTAATTTACTTTCGGTTCAAAGAGAGGTTCATTAATTTGCAAAGATAGGTTCATTAGTTTGTTGTTTCGAAGAACTAATCTAAATAGTCGCCCATCGAATATATAGTATATGTATAATTTATATATAATATGTTTATAATTGTGTGTGATTTGTATATAATTTATGTACAGTTAGAAAAAGAACAATGCATCCAATTGGCCATTTCTGTAAAGATCCCTTAGTTTTATACAATAACTACTCCTCAATCTCAAATAAGTTTATAGAATAACGACACCTAAATCTCAAATAAGTTAAAGTAAGTTATATGTATTCACGTTATTATATTTCTCTATTTGAAAAATTCATTTCAAGAGATCCATTTTTACTCTCCCGATTTATTGTCAAAAACACACACAAATTTTTTGATGCGCTTGTATGTTCCTTTAACAAATAGCAAGTGCTGGACAGTTTCGATTTTCAAAAATGAAAACAAACTTTAAAAAGTGAAAGAACAAAATTTTGTATGGATGAGGAAATCATTATTTCTTTTATATAATGCATATCAATTACTTATTATAACATCGGGTTTGCTACAATTAAGGGTGGTAAAATTTGTCCATGAAAACATAATTCGCTTAACTCGTACATTTTTGGACGTTAATGACCAATTTATATTAACACGACTCATTTTAACCCACTCAATTCAGCCCATTTAAAGGTTGGGCTAATGTATAATCCAACTTGATTGAGAAATCTTCTCAACGTATTTTTAATTTTTTTGTAAGCGAATTATAAGATAAACAAAAAAATTAAAATTTTGTAAAAATTTGACGGATTGGGTTACGATTCATTATTTAGCCCATTTTGACCCAATTTATTTTAGGGATAACTACATGACATAACAAATATATAGTGGGTATTAACATTTAGTAGCTATAGTTTAACTTAATTACTTCTCATAGCAAACATTTGTGTATTAATGACATTTAGTAACTATATATATATATATATATACACACACGCACACAACTTTACCCATCACACTATTCACTTCCAACCCAACCCTCCCATCTCTCTCTCCCTCTTCTCTAAATTAAAAAAAAAAATCGCAAGACACCACCGATCGCGTGTATCCGCCAAATTTATTAAGGAATTACAAATTTTATGCTCTCTCTCTCTCTCTCTCTCTCTCTCTCTCACACACACACACACACACACACACACACACACCTCTAGTTCGTCTTCCTTTCCATTTTTCTCCGGCAAGTAACTTTTAACGGTGTTGTTGTTGTTGTTGGGACGGCATAACTTTGACGGAAGGTGTTGTTCAAAGTTTTGGTGACGGCGGTTAGGTGTGTTATCGTATGGTGTCTGCCCATGTTGTTGCATTGGTGCCGGCGGCGTTAACTTTGGTGATAGGCTTCACAAAGTGTATGCGGTACCTAAAGAAACTATTCGAATTTTTTCAACGACCGGAATTTTTTTAGATCAGGTGACGGTGATGACCCGGAGAAATCGGAAGTGAAGACAAAATGCCTAAAAACTATAATGCAATTTTTATCCGAAGTTTTTTCAACCATTGAAGGGAGAAGAAGGTGTACACAAACGATCCGGTTTTTTTTTCCAGATCTGTGTATACATACACACGGTGTATACATATTTTTCGGAAGTTCTTTTTTCAGATCTGTGTATACATACACTTCAATATTTTTTTGCGTTTTTCAAAGAAATCTTTTTCTATACAAATGAATAGAGTGAATTTACGCCTGTATACAAATGAATACAATCAATTTTATTTTTGGATCTTCAATATTTGAAAGCTGTATTCGTTATTTTATGGTGTGCATATGTTGTATACGATGTTTTTCTAGCGTTTTTGTTAATTTTTTTGGTATATCTATGTTGTATACGCTGTGTTTGTTGTATACATACGAAAATATGTTGTTTGTTAATTTTTGGTGTATATATGTTTTTATGTATTCATTTTTTACTCGCTGTATTTATGAATACAGAGAGTCATTTTCATGAATGCAGTGAAAAAACAGGAAAAAAAATATTTGTTGTATTCATGAATACAACGAAAATAAAAAACGTATACAATAAGTTTAGTGTTGACTTTAGTTGCTACTAAATGTAAATATTGAAACATGTAGCTATGTGCTTAAGTATAAGCCGATAACTTTGTCATTTATGAAAGTTTCCGTTGGGGGCTTTATTTTAAATTTACCACCTCCAGTTAATTATCTATCATCTATTACCATAACCCATTTTGACCCGCTCAAATTTAGCTCATCTCGCGGATTTGATACCCATAACCACCATTATAGATTACAGCTATAAGTTAAGTAGATAAAGGATCCAATTTCATTTGTTGAAGCATTTTCGTATTCTATTAGCATTTGAGCTGTGTAACTAGCGTAGCTGGCAATTTAATTATCTTCACTCAATTATTGATCAAAGAAAGTAACTATTTATTCTAAGTCATTATTGAACTAAAACCTTTGAAAATGAAATTAAACAATCAACAAGTATCTTATCATTTATGTTAATCAATATTCTTTTACTCTAACTTGTTATTTAAGCACTCAACTGGGGAAAACAATCATTGAATCTGTTTCAAACATCACGCAATTAAATAAAATTGATATTATGGTCATTTCTTCATTAGAAAGTGACTGCTAACAATTTTCTATAAGAAGAAATGTCCTTACATTACCAATATCATTAATCATTCATGTGCCAGGTAACAATATTAGTAATTCCAAATAGCATAACATACCCATTTTTAAATGAGTTTTAAGTTATATACACCGTCAATTTAAGAAAATTTTATATTATCATGACACTTTTACATGTTATAACATGTAATTTTCCTTTTTCAAGATCACAAATCAACTTTTTTATGTAGAATTACTTGTAGATATTCGGCCTCATCGACTCACGATATTTTTACTCCACCTTGTCCGCATATGTAACCTAGACCTTTTTTTATTAACTTTGAGTGTCGTACGGGATTCTATTTATCCTCAAACAATATATTATATATCCCGGAATTTATTGCTTAAATTAATGATACATGCGTCTATATAATCTCAATCTTGATCATTCCATCATAAGCTCAAAATTTTCAGCAAATTTTCTTAGTAGTAGGGGGAAAATGGCTTTGAGCCAATTTTTTCAATCTGCATGCACTATAGTTTTAGGACATGGGAACAATTCAAGTCAAGAAAAAATACACAAAATTGATCAACAGAAAAAGATGAACAATTTTCAGATGCCACTTCATTATCCAAGGTACAAGAAGGTAGATTATGAGAAGATGGAAGAATGGAAGTTGGATATTCTTCTCAAGCAATATGGATTCTTGAATTTTAATGGGACTATGGAGGAGAAAAGAAAATTTGCAATAGGTGCATTTTTATGGCCTGATCAACTTTGAATATCAATTTGCATTTTGAAAAAATTACTCTCTTATGTACTGTCTCTTCCTCCTTTTTGTGAAATTGCAATTAAATAAATCGAAAAACGTACCTCAACTACTAGGAAGGTTTAGATATCAATTTGTAATGCTTCAAAGAGCCACTGTTTGTAATGACTTTATATACCGCATCTATTATATATATGTCTATCATATGGTAAAAAAAAAAAACTAGTTATCTTTGCATTTTAATGTTCATGGTCACTTCTATGAGAGGACTCGTTTTTTTTTTTTTTTTTTTTTTTTTTGGCCCTTCTGTAAAGGTGTTGCAAGAAAGGAATTTTCATTGTCTTAAGAAGCAAATATCAATAAGGTGTATTTTGTGAAGGTGATTAAATACTTGAAAATGTATTTACACAATCGATCGACGAAAACAAATGCGTTGTGAATGCTAGCTATAGCCCTTGAAATAAGGCTATCAATTCATACGGAGTGCGAGTTTGGAAAAATCCTATTTCCAGTTTCAATTAGAATTATGAATTAATCCTCTTGACCACCAACATTTAGTCTATCATAATAAGCTCCATCAATTTTTTGCCCTTTGAATGAACGGAGGTGGTGGGATCCATTTTATGAAAATGGTGTGGTTAGGGACATTAATAGTGCACTGATTTCTAAGGCAAAAAATATACGATAGCCATGTTATAAAACCTTCTTTGATCTACTCACTCCGTCTATTTTTGCTCGTCTCTTATACTAAAAATAGATGTATGCTTTTACTTGTTCAGTTTAAAAAATAAAGACAGAATTAAACACTTAGTTCTCAATTTACTATTATTATTTACTATAATCCCTCTCAATGCATTTCCCAAAACATTGCATTTATCATATTCAAAGGGTGATATAGTAAAATTGTCATTCTATTTTTGACTCCTTAATAGACGTGTAAAGTCAATACATGATAAGTAAAAATGGACGGACGAGAGTAATATATATAGAAGATGTTGAGTTGTCGATGTCACGCCCCGTAACAATATTCGTAATTCCGGACGTAATACGCACAACATGCCCGATCGCATGTGACCGAGCGAAGTTAATCGTCGGGTCGAATCAACATGTGATATCAAAACATAACTAATTTATAAAATGAAACTAACACATGCTGATTAACTAAAAGTCTCACTGAAATATCATAATGCGGAAATACTTAGACAACCGAACATATTCGAAAGTAGCCAACATGGCTAAACCAAACAACCGAATGAGTGTCGCCAACAAGGCTAACATAATAAATATCCGATATCCGAATCGTGTTACGAAGCCTCTAAATTAATGATACATGCGTCTATATAACCGAATCTTGATCGGATTCCGACAACGCCCCGAAGGAATTTTCGGGGCTCACCAATAGCCGATACGTGCACTCCTAAATAGCTAAGTCGTCAATCTGCATGCATATAGTTTTCGCATCGCGAGATCAAGTCAATAAAAATACACAAACATTTGAATTGTACGGTATGTAAAGCAATTTTCAGAAGCAATAAAATATCCGAAAGGTACAAGAAATTGATAATCAGAATCGACAAGGAAGAAGAGTTATGAATTTCTTCGTATCCGAATCATCCGTATTATCCGTGAATTTTAATATGCGGGGCCTATGGAATAATAAAGAAAATTGCAGGTGCATGGCCTCGCCTAGTCAACTTTGAATATCAATTTGCCATGTATACGTATACACAAGATCGTGTCTCTTCTTGGGCAAAATCACATATGTATAATTATGGTTAATTAATAAATCGAGACCATAATAACAATGAATAATCGAATCGAAATGTACATCGGACCGAATTCAAAAACACCGATCGTTTCGAGCATACTGAATTTCTAGACTGAGACTCATGTGGTAACAATACATGAGCCTTTAAAGATTACGTGCTGAGTTCATGCTATTCAAATTGTCAACCATGAACGATTTTCAGAATCGCAACCCTAGAAGATAAAATGCATTTACAACATATCATAAAATGTGGTAAACCGTATTCCGAGTCAAATTACCGACAAGTATGAAGAATGGAGGCGAGGGAGAATCATGAACATTCCCTAACGTAGATAGTCAGCCTCACATACCTTAATTCCAATTTTGAGCATAATAATACAATGTTTTCGCCCTTTCAACTTTGATCTATATCAATACAAGCCAAAGGGATTCTATATTAGCAATAATATTCATGCTTTGGTCATCTAAGCATTTTATCAAACCCTTAGTGGGCATAAAGCTCCACAATCTCCATTAATGGTATTTCTTCACCCAATTCCCATTCTATTACTTCTAGGTGATTCTACAATCTCAATTAGATGTAATTAACATCATTCTCCATCACCCATATCATTATAACAATCTCAAGTCAACAATCCAAAACTCTAGCATAGTTTATATAATCCTCTTTATCAAACCCATTTACTATTCTCCCAAGAACTCATCAATTCACAACTATACATGATTAGAGAGTAGAAACATTACCTTTTGAAGTCCAATCCTCTTGAATTGCAGGGCTCTTGGGTTTCCACATCCAACAAAAATGTTCCAATCCTAACTCTATGGATTAGAAGAGTTTACTCAAGTTAGAAAGGATTAGGGACTTAAATTCACCCTAGAATCATGATAAAACTTACCTTGGGAGATCTTGAGGTTTGGGACTTGTTCTTCTTGACTTTAGGTTAATTTTTCGTGAAGCCGAGGAAATAAACCCCAAACCTTAAATATAACTTAAAACGCGTAAAAGAGACCTTTGACCCGAAACCGACCCTGTTTAAAATGCATTCCGCGATGCGGGACCATCGCGCAATTCTCCGTAGCTCAATACTAGACTTGCGCGATTCCGCGATGCGGGACTATCGCACGCGCCCGAAATAGCGACATGAGTCGATTCTGTAATTGTTCGGTGAAATGGACATAACCTTGTACACAGATCCGTTAAAGGCCCATAATATACCGTTGGAAAGCTATTTCAAAGGGCTACAACTTTCATCAAGGAAGTTTTCCCAAATTCATAACAGATTTTCACGAAAGTTGGCTGGAAGGCAGACGTATCGAAAACTTAGCCGATTCGACAGATTTCAAGTGCCTTACTATTAGCCATATTGAGACGATCATATCTCCTTGCTCCGATCTCTCGATTGGCTTGGTCTTTATATCGTTAGAAAGGTATTTCCACATACTACAAATTCATTGGGGGTAATTTCCCAAATTCCAAACCGATTAAGGAGTTATCGTCGCCCGAAATAGGCCTATCAACCATTTTCGCAAAACGTTCAAACCTTAAGTTTCCACTAGAACTCTAATGATATGAGCTTAAATTCAGTTCCAAGATGCGGGGTGTTACAGTCGAAAGTATTGTAATTGCGGTTTATATATCCCATAAGGTAATAGCCTATAGGTAGCAGAATGGATATATAGAGGGATATTATAATTAACTTGAAGAAGCCTTCATGCATGGAAAAAAAAAAATATGATTAACACAGTAGCAGTTTACAGTAGTGAACTCTTTAACAAAAGGCTAATGGTACAAGTTTTTACAAAAAGTAGAGTACAATTTTTTTTTTCTTTTTGTTGCTCAAATACATCAAAGCTAAATCTAAGAGACATATTTGACCTTGGGCCTTGGGCTGTTTAAAATGTACACAGATTACACGCACTTCAAAATGATATTAGAGCCTCTTAAGATGGTCCAGGTCCAGGCCCTATATATACACATTGGCTGAAGTGTGTGTGTCAGACTTTGCTCAAAATTGACCACATTTACATTTATTAAGCCCAAGTTCAGTTCAGGTTTGCCAAATGGTGTTCAATCTCTGCCTTCTGGGCTTTTCTTACAAGCCTCATTCAATACTTCGCTATTTCCATAGAAAATTCACATGCAGCTGTTTTGACATTGCCATTTGATTTGTATCTGAATTTTTAAATTTTTTGTCCATATACTCACTTGAAAATGCAGTGTCTCAAGTTAAACTTGACAAAATCAAATTTCAGATATAGTGTTTGAAATTACATATCACTAAGTCATTTTGCCCAGAAATCAGGCAAAAATGGTGGACTTCAGTCATTTTGCCTAACTTCAGGCATTTTTGTTCCAAGTTCATGTATATATAACTGAAGTTCAAGCAAAAACGATTGAATCTCATCCTTATAAAACTTCATACTAGACTTTGTTAACACTAGCTTCAAACACTGTATATCTGAAGTTGCCCCGAAGCGAATACACCTATATATAAAAACTGGCAACAAGTTAAATGGCAGCGTCAAAATTGAGTATGTGCATTTTGCCTGTTATTTCCTACTCATTAACTTAGTACTTTCTTACTCCAAGAGGATCAATTTTCCATTCACGTTAATCACTGGAAAAAATTAACGACGGACAACCTATATTGCTAAACATTACAAATCTCTCGGTAATTTTATTTATCGACGATTTAATTATCATCAAAATAAACATATAGCTATCTAACGGTAGATTAGATAAAGTTAATGGTTTACGACTAAATAGATTAGACCTTATAGCAGACGAACTAAGAGTAATAATTTTACAGTATTAGTCCGCAAAATTTTAATTCATAGTATTATATATATACAAGGGCAAAGGGTCAAAATGCTCTTGAACTATGCGAAATGGACATATTTGCCCTTTGTTAATATGTAGTTAAATATACCCTTGTCGTTCCTAAAATGGGCTGCATTTGCCCTTATTTTCAAAAGACGGAAGCTTAGCACCAGGTGATGCCACGTGTCTTGCAATTAAGAATTAATTTTCTTAAGTGGATGATAAATTTAAACATTTCTCTATTTTAGTAGCAAACTTGACCATTTTTCCTAATTTTGAGTTTTTTTTTTTGTTTCATTTTGTTTATCATCCTTTATCTCTCTCCGCCACTATCTCTACCGTCAGTCACCCTTTCTTCCTCCTTTGACCCCTATGCAGCTATACACTTATATTAAAAATGACACTCTATGTTGCATATTCAAGTCGTTTAGCTCATTCCCTCCCGGTGATGGAGGTGGCGTTGGGGTGATGAGGACAGAGAAAGAGAGATAATGAAAATGGTGATGGAGGTGATGGTGACAATAGTGGGGTGCGGTGGGGGGGGGGGGGGGCGAGGGTGGAGATAGGGAGGAAGAAGGAAGAAAGGGTGGTTGGTGGTATGGGTAGTGACGGGGAGAGAGATGGAGGGGAAAAAATTAAGAACTCAACATTAGGGAGAAGGGTTAAATTTGTCCTTGATCTATGCGAAAGGTTCAAATTTGTCTTGAACTATATGAAAGGTTTAAATTTATCCTACGTTTAAAAAAATTAATCCGTTTGAAAATAAGCATAAATTTATCCTATTTTAATAATGACAAGGGCATGTTCGGCCCTAAGATGACAAATTTGTTCCATTTGGCATATTATACTGTGCTGCTACTTAATTGCTACTTACTTTGTGCTGCCTCGCCTTGTGTTATATCAGATCGCAACTAAGCGTTGTTTCGTTATGATAATCATGAGCAATCTGGTTATTTCTTTCTGAAATACTTTTTGCCTTTGCCTTACAATATGTTCACCTTATTCAGATTCTAAAAACTTTAATGAGTTCTTTGTGTGCTTGTGTTTTTACATCACTCCATTATATATGCAATGTTGTACGTATACACTGTGCTTATGGATTTTCATACATGTCTTTAATTAGTTGCAAATTCAGAGTTTCATGAGTACTGTGATTAAGTAAAACAATAAATCCTTACTACAAGAAAAAATATATTTGGCAACAAAATTATTTTTGTTGTCATAGATTGATTATTATTGTAAAAAGTACTTTTGGTAACAATTTTTTTTTTTTTGGTTGCATAGATTTTTCCCAATGGCTGTTATTGCAACAACGTGCAATAACTTTTTCTTTTTGTTGTCAAAATAAAATTAAATTTTGGCAACAATAATCAATAAAACTAAGTTGGCAACAAAATTAAATTCTTTTGGCAAAAAAAGTTCATTTGCCAACAATAAAACTAAGTTGTTGCCAAATACTAAATTTTTTGTTGCCATTTCTATACTTTGTTATAGTGCCTTCTATATACACAAGTAACAAATAACAATATCTACCAAGATTTGAATAGATCAGAAGAAATCACCTAATATTTCTTTTCATTACTAGATTTGAACGTAAGACCTTATAATTCTCCTCTCATTTTATTGAGTATTAGACTTCATCCTTAGGTGCTAAAACAAAAGTTTATATATTAGAGGTATTATAAATGTCTAACTGTCCACTTCACAGGGTATTTAATGACAAAGTCCAGGAATGTTTTCAAGAAGTAATTGAATTGAAGTGCTATTAATTACAATAAGTATGGTTGTAAATATCAACTTATCAGCCGTAGGGTTCATAATTCGATGTGACTAAATAGCTACTCCTTTTTTTGGGACTCCAACTGGTACTTTTAATAGCAGTGTTAATGAATTAATTTTCACAACGTTTGAGAAACAATCCACCTAGCTTTCTCCCTTAAGTGTTTCCTAAATTAATGGACATATAAAACACGAAATCATATTAAGAGCCTGTTTTAGTTTGTGTTTACTCCCTCCGTTTCATTTTACGGGGCCCATGTTGATTTGGCACACCCCTTAATTTTTATTATTAAGAATGTATTTTACTAAACTAACTTTATTAATGATGTTTTGGAATTCTAAACCTGACTACTAATACTTTATGTAGTTATTTAATGTTAAGGGCAATATGAAAAAAAAGTAATAGAACTTTTTTGATTTAGTAAAGTGGAGAACTAAAAAGAAAATATGTTTTTAATATAGGGGCCAAGAAAAATAAAATGGAGGGAGAAAATGATTTCGCAATAAGTGTTGAAACTACTAGTAGATAGTTGCTCCCTCATTAATATAAGTGGCGTTCTTAGCAAGTAAAATTACTCACACCTATTTACCCTTAATTATTAGGTGCCTTGAAAAAAGAAGTAGCTCTTTAATGATTTCTTGGTTCACTAGAAAGTAAGAATAATAAATGTTTTTACTTACATATTAATTGATGCATATTTTTATTGGATTTAAAAAATGATTTGAAGTGAGCTCTTTATCTTATCTTGATATGTGAAAAATGACAAGTAAAAATAAAGATCTATATATATATATATATATAACTTCATTTATTTAACGTTGAAAGAAAAACAATATATTCTTGATTTTGTGAAACATTGAAACAAAATAAAAAGATAAAAATTAAACAATACTTATTATAAAACGGAGGGAGTAACTGATAAGCACTTTAACTCTTAAAAGTAATTGAAATGTCCTTACAACTTTTTACAGAAAAAAAAAATATAATTTACAATTATTTTTGCATACAAAACGAATGAGGGAAATAGAATAGAGAGATAATTATGAGTTATTGAGTTTGTTCTAAGATTAATATCTTGTAAATTATAAAAAATATTAGTGGTGAAAAAATATAAAATTTGTCAAATCAAAAGTGCTTACAAGTTGAAAGTCATAAAATGAGGGTGACTAACTTATAACTGATTTTGACCATATAAGGACTTAGCTTATAAGCACTTTTAGTATATCTGTCAAATTCATAAATAAGCTAAAATGTAATTATAAGCTAGTTGACTAGTTATAAACGTAACCAAATACATTTTAATCGGATCAGTAAACTTTTAACTAAGGTATCGAGAAAAATGAGAGCAATTAGATTTGGCTGATGCATACCATACTTCACTAGTTGGCTTTCCCATCACTAATGAATGAAATCCGATATGGCTGCCAACCTAAGGTTAATTCATTTCTTATCTTATCAAAGTGCAAATTGGCATTCACTACGTACCCTTAAAGAAGTGCAGTCATATTTATACATTTTACTCTAGCTATGCATCATGGATAAGATGGAAAAGACAATGACACTTGAAGCTGTAAATAACAAAACCCCACTAATTTTTTAGATGAGCAAATGTGAGACTTCGGTGCATTATTGTAACGTTGTTTCCACTTTCCAAAAAAGTTGATGAGTGCGTGTCTAATTCACTAAAAATATATATTTTGGGAGGATCCGACTAATGAGTGCGTGTCAAATCCTCCAAAAGTAGTGCATTTTAGGAGGATCCGACTCTTCAAAAAATGCAACAGAGATCTATGCCAGATCTTCTAGAAATGGTGCATTTTGAGAGGATCCAACTGATGCGTGTCCGATCCGTATGTATCAGATCCTCTAAAAGTAGTGCATTTTGGGAGGATCCGACTCTTCAAAAGTGCCGACAGGTGGATTTTAAATCCTCAAAAGGTAATGCATTTTGGGAGGATTCAATTCTTCAAAAATGCAGACAGGGACGTATCGGATCTTAGTATATTTTGAGAGGATCCAACGTGAAAATATTTTTGGAGAATCCGAACATGTTGAGCTTTCTTTATCTAATGATCTTGACACTAAAAAGAATTTGACTGGTGCAGGAACTATTACTAGTATTAAATACACATCTTCAATATGAATAATTATAGCACATTTCAAGAGAGGACTTTCAAGCCTAGTAGTCAATTGAAGGCAATTTATTAGGTCCCAGACAAATTATATATAGGGAGCAGGCAGTGAAATGAAAGGTGGTCATTATAGTCACAGCTAGTTACTGGAAAATGGAGGCAGCTATAATTATCTGATCCCATATATATAACCCTTTGAATGACAACTACGTGTTAGAACAAGCCCATAAATCCACTAGACATAGCAATATGATAAAATACAATATTTTATCAACTTTTGTTACTATAAATTTCTCCTGCTCCTCCTAGATTTAGTACCCTCAGCCTAAGTTTTGCTTCTGCTGCTGCTCCTACTACTACTAATTAAAAAGTACACAAACTCTATAAGTTTGCTTCTTCTTTATTCTCAGCCAGGAGTACTACTTTTTTCTCTATTTTCCTAGTTCAAAAAATTCCATATTAACTAAGTTTTCATTCAATTTTGTGTGTCATGCATGGTTCATATATATTTTTTCCCCTTATTTTGCAGTTCCACTACTTTGAAGGACACACAAGGGCGGAACTATTGAATCAATGAAGAGCCTTTTCATGGTCTATGTGGTTTTGTTGCTCGTTTCATTCTGTGGTACTTAATTACGTACCTTCTCTCTTCTTTTTATTTTTTTGAGTTTAAGCTATATACATTATCCCTGGAGAAATTTTTATACATCAAGTTACCTTTATCTATTTTTGTTATAGCGGTTAACGTGTCTCATTCAAGATTACACATTTCATATTCTAAAGAGGTTTACCTGGGTATATCCTTTGTTTTACCGTTTGACTTGATAGCATAATTTTTTTTTGTTATACAGACGGCGTACATAACATATCTTTTTTTGAAAAAATTGGCAGCAAAGAAAAAGTGAAGCTGGAAAATATAAACTTTGGTTACTACATTTAATCTACTTTCATGCATGTATATATTACACTATGTTCTAGTAGGATCTTTGTTTTTTCTTTTCTATTTGGGTTAAATCTTTTGGAGTTCTATTCAAATTCTAATATCTATCTTGAATGTTCAAGTCCATAAGAATCTTGAAGCAAGTGTTGTTTATCTTTGAATTGTACAGTTATACACATTAATCATGCATTGGAACTAGCTCAAGAAGAAGGTGGTGCTATTCAAGAAAGAGCCCTAATTCCCAGGCAAAAATACACTGTCACTCCTGCTAGGAAGTTACTACAACTACCTGGTAAATTTCTATATATACACAATATAATTTTCGAACGAAAGGTGTTTAACTAACCACTTTTTACGTGCACTATATTATCTACGTCAAGAAAAGTAAGGAAATTTGTGAATGAATAAATATATTTTGTATCTAAATCACAAGAAACCTTGTAAAGTTGATTATTCAAAATGAGACATGGTAAATACTTTCTACTATGATTTAATATCCTTTGCCAATCATGTTATTTACTCAACTTATGCCAATCATGTTATTTACTCATGTTTTTATACAACAAAAGTTACCATAATAAGCTGAGTATGCCATCTGACAACCCCTGTTACTTAGGCAAACAATTCACACATTGTCTGTTGCATAAAATGTTTAAAAGGTAAAATTTAGTAAACTTTGTTAGAAAGATCAATTCTTTGCTGAAAAAAGTAGTAAAGTTTTTCCTATACCTTTAGGTAGTTCAATTTGACTTTTAAAACTTGTATTGCTGAGCACTTTGAAGTAGCTAGTTGCTTGACTTCTTCTCGTTGTTTTGGAGTATTGAATAGATATTGGTTTTGGCGATGATGGTGATGTTGGTGGTGGTGATGGTACTGGTGGCACTGGTGGCGATGATGGTACTGGTGGCAATGGTGGCTATGATGGCGCTGATGGTAATAGTGGCGATGATGGTACTGGTGGTAATGGTGGCAATGATGGAGGTGACGGCTCAGAGAACAGAATAGGGCCAGCATCATGTTCAAAAGACAGAATTATAGTAACCCAAGGTGACACACCGCCACAGCCAAACGGCATTCCCACGTACACTGTCATAATCGAGAACGCGTGTTTCTCCGGTGTTTCCAACATTCACTTGAGCTGTGGTTGGTTCAGTTCAGCAAGGCTCATAAATCCCCGAGTTTTCAGGAGACTTAACTATAATGATTGCCTTGTCAACGACGGAGAGCCTCTCAATCCAGGGCAATCCCTCACTTTTCAATATGCCAATACCTTCAAATATCCTCTTTCTGTTTCTTCTGTTTCCTGCTAAATCAGATGGTTTGTAAAAATCTAGTATTTCTTTTGGAACTTTTCTTGCTCTCAGATCTGTCTGAAGTCCAGGAATTAGTAGTCTTAACTTGTGTATGGTATTAGTATCTTTGTAATTTAATGGCATCAATGCAAATAATGTTTGTTTCAAATTCTCAATATAGTTGTACTTAAGCAATATTCAAGTTTAGAGTTGAATGCCCATTGAAAGGACGCCTTGGACCGATGGTATAGCTGTCTCTACATGACCTATAGATCACGGGTTCGGGCCGTGGAGCCAGCTACTATTCTAAATGTATACCTTGATCATCCCTATTTTGGGTAGGTAATGCTTGAATTTAGAAGATCCATGGGGTTTGAAAGCAAAGTCATATCCAGAATTAAGTTATTCATGGATCAAGTGTGATCATAATTCATATGAATGTACATATCTGCTTTGTTTAGAATTTCCTCAACCGCTACAACTGTGCCCCAATCCAAGCAAATTGTGGTCGACTATATGAATTCTCACTAATCATCTTTTTCGTCTAGCCACATCGCAAACAAAATTATAAAACAAAATCAAAGTTGTTTCCTCTAAATCATGATTGAAAAAGCTTATTTTAGCAAATAGGTAAGCATTACAAACTGAAATCATACTGGAAAAGCAAAATTCACACTCATAAATATGACTATATAACAATGAACTATCAAGAGAGTACACTAAAACAGAACACAACACTATTAAGTTGAAGGCAATATATATAGCATCACTTTAGTGAAATTAAGCATAAACATACAAGGAAAATCCCTCTTTATACATATGACTTGAGGCTATGGGTGAAAGGCCAACCAAGATGGGATATAGCTGGTTTTCCGCAAAATCTATTTGAATAGAGCGTATGATGTCGATGGCCCGAGGTTGAGCACTCAATGGGCTAAGGTGGCCTCATTGCGCCTTACCAACCCCAACTCCGAATACAAACAAAACTTAAATCTAATAGTTATAATCATAACTAAAATCAGTAATACCAACCATAGCTGATACCACTTGAGAAACAATGTAAACACTGCCACCCATAATAACCAAGATTAAAATAGCAGAAATGGGGTTCTTTAAAAGCTCATAAATAGGCTCAAAAACAGCCCAAAGAACACCAGTACTAACTGTCAATGCATAAATAGCATATCTCCTCATGTTATCCCAAAACTCTTCCATTAATGGACCTTCAGGACCTAAAGCCAATGCTTTATTTTTATCATCAAAGCCCATTAAAAACAACATTACCCCAACAGATACAGCTCCCAATACCACAAGTTTTGAGCTTGTCTCATTTCTTGAAATTTCAGTTCTTGAAATATTCTTGGACTTGGGCAAAGTTTGTAGAGTTATTGGTTTGGCTATATTTCTTTTTTGTGCAGCTAGCTTGTAAATTTCTTTTTTACCATATGGTAATTTTGGTGGTTTAATAGGTGAATTGTTCTTGATTTGTTGAATGAGTAATGGAAGATGAGAGTGACGAAAATGGAGTTGAAGTCTCATTTTTTTGAGAGATAGAGCAATGAAAGGTTGTGATTTTAGTTTGTTTTTGAGTGTAGTTATTTATACCTTATCTTCTTTTTCTTATCTTATGAATGGGCTTTTTCTCAACCAAACAGATTGAATTCAAGGCCCACTTATATATTTTTGTGGATCATTTGCTCGATTGGCCTTTAAAGACACTGCTCTTTAATTTTCGTCCCTCAAATGAGCGGTCTTTAATTTTTATCCTTCGCTTAATATCCCGAGGTCCTGGATTCAAAACCAAGCTCAGTCAAAAAAAAAAAAACGAAAAAAAAATAGCAAATATAAGCCTTTCGGCTAAAAGTTAGGCCTTAAAGCAAAGGTTTGTCTTAAGGCCTAATTTTGGGTGAAAATTAGGACATAGGGCAAACCTCTGCCTTAAGGCCTAACTTTTACTCAAAATTAGGTCTATTGGGGCAAAACTTAGGTCTTAAGGCAGGGGTTTGCAAACTTTCAGCTAAGTAATTTTATTTTATTTTTTTGCCTTAAGGCATAAGTTGAAACCAACTTTACCTTGTGATTTTTTTTTTTTTTTTTATAATTTTTTATTGAGCGGGGGTTCCAACCCTGAATCAAAGAATTTTTAGCGAAGGGCAAAAATTAAATACCAGTACCTTTGAAGGACATTCCACACAAAAAAATGTATTTTTGTGTGTCAACCCAAGCCCATATTGTCAAAATGCAGAAGCAGAAGTATGAGACAGTTTACCCAAAGCCTAGTTGCGTTGTGTATCTTTTTTAGTTTTGATTGGACGGTTGTTGCGTATTGTATTGTTACTTTAAATATAATATTTGTATTGTATTATTGCTTTAAATATAATATTTATTTTGATTGTTATTTAAATTTTAATGTATTGTAATAAATCATCGTTATATAACGACGAAAAGTCTCATTTTATGTAATGACTGATTTAATGTGATAGCGTCGTTACCTTATTTTTTCTTCTCAGTTTGACTTTGTTTATTATCTAATAATCTTATTTTATCACTACCCTGCTATTTTTTATAATTACTTGCCTTGTGCCCAAGTGTTCTTTATAATATTGTAGATTTATCATTCAGATTGTTGATGGGTGACATTATGTAATAACGAAAACAATATAATCTATCCAAATGTTTATTTATCAAAACAATACAGTACAATATAATACAATACTTTATGAAAACGATATGTAACAACCATCAAACAAGTTGTGCAACCATTCAGTATGCGCTGTTTATTGACCTGATTGATTCTAATTTTCCGATGTATTGGGTTCTCATTAAATAGAAAAGCATCATGACTCCAATTTAAAACTTCTAATTAAGGTAAAAATAGCATCAACTGGCCACTTTTTCGTCATGTCTTTGGAAAATAGTCATCGTCCTAAAATTTACTAAATAGTTTGAAACTCTAGGACAATATTGGACATTTTTCAATTATAAGGTTGAAAGATAATCATATAATTTTACCCTAATTAAGAGTAAAGTAGTCTCATCCAACTTTATTCATCTTAGCCAATGCTAGCAACTAGGCAATTAGGGAAAGAAAGAAAACAATACAGAGAATGAGATGGGGGAAAACACACTATTTCCCTCTTTTTGACCACTTCCCTTCATATATATCATTCTCTTTTTGTCAAATAAAGGAAAGGGAAAAATTCCTTTTATAAATTCCCGTCCAAATTAGTTAACATCGAGATATGAAGCTGCTAATGGAAATTTACATACAAGGATTTTAGGACATCCGGACAAGAGAGGAGGTGTATAAGTGTAGGATTTTCCTAGTATAGGGGTGTAAATGTTTGATTTTCATAGTACGAGGATGTTCAGTTTAGTTAACCCTTAAATTTAATTAAGAATATACTATATGTGGTTAATTACCCGTGATCATTTACCTTTTGAGCTATAGTCAACTAATGAAATCTCAGGCTACAAACAAGAAATTTTCTTAAAACTTTTAATTCAACCATTAATAGTACTCCTTACTCTAGAAAGACCCGAAAAAAAAAAAAAAAAGCTACTTCCCGCTTTGAAAGAAATAAAAAAGAACAACACTACGATTTCTAAAAACTTAAATTTTTTGTTTGATGACGATTCTCTTAAGCTCCTCTTTGGCTATAAATTTTGAAGTTGAATTTTGAAAATTTGAGATTTTGAAGTTGTGTTTGAACATATATTTTACTTGATAAAATTTTAAAATTTTGTAAGTGGAAGTGAAATTTCTCCTCAAGACTTAAAAATATTTTAAGATAAATTTTCAAAATCTATGGCTAAACGCTAGCTAATAACTTTCATTATAATTACTGAAGTAAAAAATATTTTGAAGATAAATTTTTAAAATCTAATTAAATTACATGGCCAAATAGATATTTGAAGATAAATTTTCAGAATCTATGGCTAAATAACTTTCATTATGAGTGTGTTTGGTATGACGAAAAATGTTTTCCTATTTTCTTTTGTCTGGAAAAAATTTCTTACCCATCCCCCCACTACCATCACCACCCAACCTATGCCCCCAGCTCACTTCCAATTTTTATTTTTTATTTTTAAATTTTCTTTTGGTTTTTTACATACCACCAAGCCCCCCCTCCATCCCATCAACTCCAAAAAAAAACTTAATTTATTTCTTTTAAATAGTTTTTAAAAGTTTTTTTTTTTGGGTTTTTTACACCACATCCTCCCTCCCCCGCCACCTACCCAACCTCCCAATCCATACTCCTCCACCATCAAAATTTGCACTCTAAATTCAAAAACTTCATAGTATTTTTCTTTGAGTATATGCAAATGTTCTTAAAAACGACATTTTAACTTGCGTACCAAACACAAGAAAATGAGTAGGAAGACCACCTATTTTCCGAGATTTTTTTTTGTTTTTTGGCCAGCATTTTCCGTCGTACCAAACACACCCTATAACTACTGTAATCTGTTGTAAATTTAATTAATTGGTATAATAATTTTGCCTCAATCCCAAATAAATTAGAGTTTGACCATATATATATCCTTACTAACCATATTACTCAATTTAAACTTAATTAGTACGTAATCTAAAAGTTTATTGTTAGAATCTTGAAAAGAAAACTAAATATTTCCAATTGTTTTTTTTTTTCAAAAATATGTAGGAAAAAAAAAAAAAACCCCACAAACCTTAATTCCAAAAAAAAAAAAAAGAAAGAAAAACCCCACAAACCTTAATTCCAAAAAACTCAAAAGCTTCATTTTTGTTTCTCCCTCTTCTTCTTTGCTCCTCCCACATGTCACAGCACCACTAACAAGTTCAAACAAACCAAACCATTTTTCAACTTTTTGCTTATGTTGGCAACAATGGAATTTGTCTTTTTTTCTCTTCTTCTTGTTCTTTTACTCTTTTCCTAACCAACACCTCTTGTAGAAACAAAAAAACATAACTCATCAGCATTTACCACCTTTCTCTTTGTCTTTTTTCCCTCAAACTTTGTCAACTTTTTGCTATTTTAAGGTCAGTTACATTTGAGTTACGTGCTTAGCTTTTCTTTCTTGAATTCTACCTTCTTTTTCGGGTTCTTTTCAGTTGCTTGTTTCATTTTCCAACCCTAAGGTATATTTGTTTGTAACTGTGATCACTTGATATCTAGTCAATGCTGGTTCATTGTTGTATGTTTATGTTCTTGTATATGGTTTATCTTTGAAAATCAACAAACCCCATTTTGTTTTTTATTCTGAATTTGGTCATTGGTTGGTGATTCTTGAAAAAAAAATCTGTTCTTTTTAGCAAAAAACTTAGAGTTTTCTTGAATTAAGGTTAGTTAATCTTTTGAACTAAGCTATAATCTGTCAGTTTCACTTGGATTTGTGCTTTCATGCTGTTTTTCCATTGTTTATGGGGCGGAGGGAGGAAGGGCCAAGGGGGTTCTGAACCCCCTTCGGCAGAAAATTACACTGTTTATACTTGGTTAAAATTATTATTTATGTATATATAGTAGACATTGAACCCCCTTTGGCTTCTTCGTGTGTTTACTTTTTCATATGTTGAACCCCCTTAGTGAAATTCCTGGCTCCGCCTTTATATGGTCATCAGGTGCTAATCATTGAAAAAATCTGTTTCTTTGCGTTTGATGGTTGTAGCTACATTCGTTTCTTTTTCGGGTTCTTTTTTTGTTGCTTGTTTCCTTTTCCAACCCTAAGGTATATTTGTTTGTAAGTGTGATCACTTGATATCTAGTCAATGCTGGTTCTATGTTGTATGTTTATGTTTTTTGACATGGTTAATTTTTAGAAATTAGAAATACCCATTTCGCTTTTTCACGTGGGGTTGAGCTTCTTTGTTGTTTTTCATTGTGTATTTGGTGCTTGCTTGGTTATTTTTGAAAAAATAATAATCTGGTCTTTGTAGCTGAGTAGTGTTGAGAGTTTTACAATTAAGGTTAGTTAATTTTGAATTAAGCAAAACTTTGTGTGTGTTTTCACTTGGGTAATGCTTTGCCACTTTTTGACTGGGTCCGAAATTGTGACAGACCTTAGGAGGATTATGTTTGCTCTTGAATCTTTAGCCCAAAATGATTGTTTATGTTTCTAGATGAGGATTGATTATCTCAAGAAGTGACATTTCTTCTTGATATCAATTTCCTTTAACACAGAAATAAACTTTCTGAGATAATAACTATTAGTTGAGTGACCATATGAGAAATCAACTTTATTTAAAAAAAAAAAAAAACTGAATACTATTAGTTGTTTTCGATTAATCCAAACTGTTTCTCTGTGGCATCAGGATGGCTGCCAATAATAACATGTTTTGCCGTAAGTGTGATCACTTAATGTCTGGTCAATGCTGGTTCAATGTAGTATGCTTTTGTTCTTGGACATGGTTAATCTTTGAAAATCAGCAAAACGCATTTCGTTTTTCACATGGGTTTGAGCTTCATTGTTGTTTTTCATTGTGAATTTGGTCCTTGCTTGGTTATTTTTGAAAAAAAAAAAGTCTGGTCTTTGTAGCTGCAAAAACCTCGAGTTTTCTGGAGTTAAGGTTTGTTAATCTTTTGAACTAAGCTAAAATCTGTATGTGTTTCACTTGGGTTTGTGATTTGATGCTGTTTTTCATTGATTATATGGTCATCAGGTGCTAATCGTTGGAAAAATCTGTTCTTTGTGTTTGGTGGTTTTAGCTATATTCATTTCTGTTTGTTCGTGTTCATTTTAATACGTGGTAATGCTTTGCTACTTTTCGACCGGGTCCTAGATTGTGAAAGAACTAAGGCAGAGGCGGATCCAAGATTTTAATTTTATGGTTTCAAACTCATTATATTGTTAAAATTATGGGTTTAGACATACTTTTGTTGGAATTTTAGTCAATTTTTGCACATAGATTTATGCTCCGTGTTGAAAGAACTGGGTTCAGAATGTTGTTTGCTCTTGAATCTTTAGCCCAAAATGATTGTTTATGTTTTCGATTAATCCAAACTGTTTCTCTGTGGCATCAGGATGGCTGCAGAGAATCATGTATTTATTTCATGGGAAGAACACTTTATTTCTCAGGAGAAAGGCCATCGCATTGTGCACTACTACTTGAAGGATTTCTCGGGGGAGAAGATCCTTGCTGTGGTGGGTACTGAAAGAAGTATAAGGCAGATGATGTATGTTGTGTCAGAGGATTTTTTGGATGCTTTCGGGCAGACAAGTACCATAAATTCTGGAACAAAGTGGCAGGCAAAACGAGACGTAGTGGAATGGCTGACGTTTTTGATCTCAAAGCGTCACCGATCATCAGCTAATTCAAGTATGTATAAATCCTGTAGCAGTCTAAGATTTCAGTTACATGAGATATTCAGTAATTAGCATTTCCGGAAGAAGTGTAGATTATCACTTTGATGGGTTAATATCAGTCTCACTTTTCGTGAACTATTGGTTCGCTACAGTGCTTTGCAAATTAATTTGTACATGACAATATCTTATGCTTTGACAGGAAAGAGACTAAATTATGTCGCGATTATTGTTTCCATGAAGAAGCCTCCCTCCCGTGGGTTTTTGGAGAGGGAGACAGTGCAAAATTATTTCCGGTTCCATTTTTATTATGGGATTTTTGTTCCTGACTTCAGTTTTCTAGGGGATATTCAATTTACTTGTGCATCTAAATTTTTGTGCTTCCCTTGTTGAGAGACTCTTCTGTTCTGTCTTCACTAGGCAATAAACAAATAGTCATACAGATTACGGGTTTCCTTGCTATCATCAGTAATAAAAATGACGAGATTAGCACCCAAGAATGTGGCCTAGTGGTAGCAATGAATTGTAAGATTCGACGAAGATAAGGAGATAAGGGGTGAAAGAGATTCATCATGTTAGATTTAAATTATCCGGTCAATCGATATTTGTTAGTCTTTTTCAGGCAATACTTCTTACTATCTAAGACAGGTAGACTGCTATTCAATTTTCTTTGTATTTAATTTATTCCTTATTATATAGAAGGAGCTCTAGCCCATTGGTTTGCTCAACTTTTGCTATGAATAAATAATAAATATATTCCCTATTGTCAAGCAATTACTTCTTTGATTCTAAACCTTAACATCCTTCTAGGCCCAGTGGAAGATCACTAGGTACTATTAGCATCTTGAAGTTGGCCTTACAAGGTCTAGTCTTCGGGATGTCTTGGATTATGCATGACGTAGCAAATGTTGGCCTTTCACAATGTTTAATGCGTTTTAATTGAAAGTCCATGTGATCTTGCAATGAATCAAATAACGGTTCATGTACACAGCGATCACAAACAACTTTTCCAGCTGCGAATTTCTACCGATTCTTCTTTTATTCATCAGAACTTATCCGAATCTCCACCAAGATCGTACTTTGCTCTGTCCAATTATTTAGATGACAGAGCTAGTGAGAATTTTGGGAAACCAACCTCTTAAGAATACTGGTCCAACTTTGCCATGACAAATATTGGCTCTACGACTCTATCGAACACTCCCCAGAACTATCAAAAGCTTTGTTTCTTTCCTCATCGATCCAACTATTCATATTACTTAGCATTATTAGCTAACATATTTGCTAATATTGATCCGGGGAAGTATTCTTGAATCGTACTTTGGAAAACTAAGTACGATAAGAATTTATTTCTAGCCCCCAGGGTGTGGCCTAGTGGCAGAAGGAGAATCATGATGTGTCACGTTCTACCAACGGAGACAAAAATCACTAGGTGATTTCTTTTGTATGCCTAAGTCTCAATGGACAGAGTTACCCCATACCTGTCTTGGTAGGAAGTAGCAAGTACCATGTGAATAATCGAGGTGCGCACATGTGGCGTGGACACCAACGTCATAAAAAAGGAATATTTTTCCTAATACTTCCTAATTGAGAGTAAGAAAATGAAGCTCGTTATGCTTATAACTTGCCAACTTTAAATTTTAGAAGAACTTTAAAATGATTAAATTCCCAACAACCAAATGCTTAATCACTAATCATCATCTTTATGCCTGTTCCAAACATGTAAAGTACTACCTTATTGTTTAGCACTATTTTACTAAAAGTAAGTGATCTAGTTTTACTACAAAGCCATGTCCCCGGTAATAGTTGTAATTAAGATACTTTTTAATTATTATAATCGTGGTGTTTGGGTCAACTTGCGCACCTAGACTAATTCCACGAGGTACCTGCTACTTCTAACCAGCCCAAGTACCGAGTAACTCTGTCTACCAAGACTTGGACAGATATGAAGAAATCACATAGTATTTTTGCCCCTGGGATTCGAACTTGAGAGCTCACGGTTCTCAACCCACTTCATTGATCTTCAGGCACACCCTTGGGTGTAGTTATATAAGATGCTTCATATTAGATCTCACATTTTTTTTTTTTTTGGATTTTCTTATTATTTACCAAAAATATCAAGTATTTAGTGGTTACATTAGCTCTGAAGTATTAACAACAAATGACCCTGGAGTTGTTTGGGACAGTGATTTCATAAGTGGAAATAGGTTATTACTAGGTTGCTAAGGATCTTGGCATCCAGTAAGAGAAGTTAAGATGCTATATTTATGTTATCATGATGGAGAATGGATCACTAAAAATGTCAAGATATTTCCATATATGCACCGTATAAAGAAGTTATGTGGCAAATTTATGAAGATTGCGTTTAGACACGTTCCTCGAATTGTTTGGATCATTGTGCAATGTCTTAATCAAATGTCTAGTGGCATGATCAAAGCCGATGATCGTAAGCTATGTCCTTCATCACGATCTCGAATGAAACTATCCATGGAATCGTTCGCCGTGTAAAACGTATATCATCTCTGTTCTTAACCGAGACCTGTGTTAAGCTCGGTCTCGGAACCTTGTGCGATTAGGAGTAAAGCATCCCGAGGTTGGCGCATCTCCTTGAGCATGGAGAAGCATTTGGAACCCCAATTTTTTTCCTCAAAATCGTTTCTTTTCCGTCCCCCCGGTCCGGAATAGCACTTCGCTTCCGGTTCTTTGGAAGAATCAACTTACGCCTCCGTTCTTCGTTGATTTGGGTGATTATCAACATGTGTGTGGAAAGAGAGGAAGATTGCTTAAACCGAATATACATTTTGAAATTGAAACATGTAATAATTAGTTGGACGAGAAGCACTTGCTTATTGATCCAATACCCAAATCTTTGAACTTAGAGTGCGAAGAAAAATCTATAACTTTTGGAAAATTTGGAATCCTTACACAACAGAGGGACCAAGAACCCAATGTACTCTTATTCTGAAGTATACAAGGGCAGAAGAGAGTTGCATCATTACTTGTTTTTCTACAATTTTGGCTTGAGTTGTGACCATAATGGCATTAATTTTCATATGGGAGGTCCCCCATCAAGTGATTCTCATGATTTTTTTTTTTTTGGTACATGTAATGTTAAAAAATATAAACATATCATTTAATAAATCAAAATGCATGGTGGAGCGCAATTCTTAGCGTGCTGTTGGTTATGTTATTACAACAACAACAACATACCCAGTATAATCCCACAAGTGGTGTACGGGGGAGGATGTACGCGGCACCTCACCTTTGCGTTGCGGGGTAGAGAGAGGTACATTTCGATAGATTTATTGGTTATGTTATTATTCATACAATAGTAGCACACATTGAATTTGTGCTTCCTTATATCTTAAGTTATGAATCATATTTTAATCACGGTAAAATTGACACCTCACTAAGAAACTCCTTTTCTTTTGATGTCATTAACATCATGAAAGAAATTCGCTTTTTAGTTAGTCGACATATTTTCTATCTTGAATAATTTAAAGAAGTTTTAAGTGAGCTAAGTTCAGAAGATCCACCACACTCATACTTCATGCAACGCAAAATTGATATGTTATCGAGATTAAGACGCTAATTATCTCTAGGTATCGAGCTGGTATAAATCGAAAGCTATGGTAGGAACGTTAAAGGAGAATCCTATAGGAAAAAGATAGTATTTTAATTCGCAATGTTATGAATTACTCCTCGCCTCCCAATCTGGCGCTTTTTCCTTTTAGTCGATCCCTAGGAAAAGAATGACACCTTTCTATATTTAGTAGCAATTTAGCTTTTAACTTCTCAATTTTATCCTTAACGAAATGATTTATAGCCACACAAAAATCTATGGCTTGTTTTAGACCATAAGTTTCAAAAGTCTTCCTTTCATTCTTAAACTCCGTGGGCAGTCAAACACCTTCACATAAATTGGAAGGGGAGGGAGTATTTAAACTGTTAAAATTTTGCGTAGAAACTCTGCGTATGTGAGTTTTGCAATACGTAACCACTCGCAAACCCGGATAAAAGAGGAGCGGAAGGGGGTTGTAGTTGGTGGTGGACCAGTTTAAAACAATCAGCCCTGATAATCCCTTGAACTTTGAATTCAGGTTTGTATAGAGTGGAATGGATCTATAGAATTCATATAGCTGATCCAACAACCAGGTCATTTCCTTGCTCTTCTTCAAGAAGAAGCATAAAATAAGGGCCTAAGCCCACAAAACATGGTGTTTTCGTAAATTCATCTGTGCTGACTTGCCAGTGAGTTTTACCAACTTGGTGGGTGGGGTGTGGGGTTTGGGGTGTGGGGAGGGGGCGGAGACTTCGACGGGAAAAGGTTTGAACGAATAGCTAAAGGATATTGTTACTCTTAATTAGTTTAGGGGCCAACATTGCCTTTTATTTTTTGGACCAATAGCTATCTTCCGACCACTGTTTCTACCTTAAGTAAGAATTCATTTACCCAATGGATAGATTTGAAGTATTAGATTAGCTAAATCTTTACCTGGTAAAAAAAATTGAGTACAAGAAAAGGTGTGACTGTGTAGTATCAAATGTCCCCTTCCACGTGTTTGACTGCACTTGTGGTAGACACATATAAATACATCCATTACTTAGTGTATTAGGATTCTCAATGGTATATCTGACCTGAGTCCGTCTTTTCTCTATTGTCGATTTTAGTAGTATTGGTGTTCCACCGAGAAGAGATCGAGGTAAAAGTTTCGTTATCCGCAACATCTATACCGTCTTTTTTTCCCCTGATAAAATCTAAGAATGTATATCTTTCTTTTTCGTGATACAATCAGTCTTAACTCTTTGACAGAAAAGGGAAAGGGGCTTTTCAGTTCTCGGCCTTTTGTTTAATAAGTACTTGTTCTAATTGATAGGTGAGATAATCGATGAAGAATGTCTTGTGATGATGCTATTCTCGTTTCTTTTTCTCGATAGCACTAGTCAATCTTTTGTGTGGGTTTCGCGTAAAAGTAGATGGCATCCTTGCTCTAAAGTTACTGAGATATGCAATGGGGATGTTTTATATAGAATTCAACAAATAGTAAGGTCATCCTTCTCAAAAAATAAAAAATAAAAAATGGAGGTCACAAAATGTCTGATTGTGATCTTGCTGCTGTCTGGCTGTGATCTGTTTCATTTCCAAATAGGGTAGAATTTTTAATGGACCTAGTTGATCAGTACGAGTCTGCCCTTTGTTTTTTACGTCATTTTAGAAATTTCACTTGAACAGTTAACCTTTTCTCTTTTATTTTTGTTTTATGTCTTGATGTAGGAAAGACCTGTTGCATTGAATGTGCTGTATGCAGTTTGCATCTTTTTTTAAATATTTTTCATCCCTTTTCCATTTTCTGCTTATGCATCTATTGTGATCCGTAATATCTTGCATGTTTGGTAATCTTATTAATGTTGATGCATTTTTCAACTTCCTCTGTATGCTTTGCTTTTAATTGCCGTTGGTGTATATGTTTTGTGTTGTGCTTTGATATTCATCTACCTTTAAGCACAATCCCAATTAAATACTAGCCGATTTTAGAGTAGATATTTTTAGGAAATGTAGGCCAGGCGGCTGAACTTTGTTGAATTAAGTCCTCTAATTATAGCTCGGGATCATTTATACTTGTCTTTGGTTTTGATATACTTGGTGAATGTTGTCAGAATATTGTTGCCATATTTCAGCTATGAATTCTTTATTTTTCTTGATGGTTATATGCTCATGAAGAATTAAAGCTTCTTGACTCTTTATTCTTTAGTAAATTTGACTTCCCTTATCTTGTAGATCCCTCGACAAGTGAAAGGAGAAGTGCTTCAATGGCTGGTTTACCTAATAAGGTAATATGTTGATCTATTTGTGAAATTTGTTTCAACTTTTTTAGTTGCTGTTACTGAAGGGGAAAATATCTATTCCAGGGCGAGCTTCCTAGCAAATCGAAAACAGAGAAATCAGATATTTCATGGTCAGGTACTGCTTGGACCTGCTCCGGCAAACTTAAGCATTACCCTTCTTTTTGCCGAAATGGAACTACAATAACTGTAAGCACTTTATGGCATTAAATCAGTTCCTTGACCTCATATTTCTTTTCCTTCTACCTGTAATCTCTTAGTTTTCTGCAGGTTAATTCCTTTGCTATGGTCATGGGCGAAGGAGAAAGTCACTACCTAGGTTACTTGGAAGATTTCTATGAGAACAAGAAGGGACAGAAAAAAGTTAAAGTACAGTGGTTTCAACATTTTCAGGAAGTCCAGTGTGCAATTCCTCAGCTTGAGGGGCACCCTAGAGAAGTGTTTAGCACGTCTCATGTTCAGGTGATCTATGCTGAGTGTATCGATGGTCCTGCTACTGTTTTGACTCCTAGAGATTATGAGAAATACATCTCTCTTATCCCAGAAAATTTGTCTTCTGGTCTCTATATGTGCTTTAGGGAATTCAGAAACAACAAGGTCATTCCATTCTCTCTGAGTAAACTGGATGGGTACTATAATCAAACGATATTTACCATGTTATGCAGTCGACAAAAGTCAAAGGGTCATAAGTTTCATGAAGTAAAAGATTTAAATCGTGAAGATCCTTCAAGGCAAGGGCCTAGTAGGAGTAGAAGTGCCAGGGAGGGTCCAAAACTGGAGAGGCAGATAAAAAAAGCCGAACCAACTTGCCCCAAATTAAAAATAAAATTGCCAAGCAGAGTACCGGTTGGAATTCAGCTTGTTGAGCCTCAATGTAAGCGGGCTTTTGAAGTTGGTGACAAGTTAGAGGTTCTTAGCCAGGATAGTGGCATGAGAGGCTGCTGGTTCAGGTGTAAGGTCATACAGGTATCACAAAAACGTCTGAAAATTCAGTACGATGACATCCTGGACTGTGATGGTCCTAAGAAGCTCGAGGTACCTTAATAACTGCGACTATAACTTAAAGTTTATCAGTAATTTCTAACTGGACCTTGGAGAACATATATAAAATTATAAATTTGAATCTACAGTCAGACCTCTCTATAACAACCATCCTCTATAACAACATTTCACTTTGACAATCATGCTTTTTGTGGAACCAATCTTTCATCTTATGATGTATTATATGTTCTCTATAATAACATTTCACAATAGCAGCCAAAAAGTATTGGGATAAACGATGTTGTTATAGAGAGGTTTGACTGTATTTTACGATCTACTTAAGTTTATGTTCTCAGAAGATGGCAATAATATATAGTGACTTGTCCGTTCTCCCTTTACCCTGTTTCCTCATCACCTTTGCTTGATTTATAGGAATGGGTTCCTTCCTCCAAAGTTGCAGCCTCTGATAAATTGGGCATGAGATACATAGGACGCCGCACGGTTCGGCCCCGGCCTCCGGAGGGTTCTTCTGACCATTCTTTTGAAGTAGGAGCTGCAGTTGATGCTTGGTGGTCGGATGGGTGGTGGGAAGGTGTTGTTGCTGGTTTTAATGACCGTCGAAGCGGTCATCTTCAGGTTTACTTCCCTGGTAAGATCCATGCTGTCAACACTTGCAACCTCTCAAACCACCACCCCCTCACCAAATAAACAATAACAGTCCTAAAGACCACCCAAAACACTAAAAAGTTATTACTTGATATCATGTCTAAGCTCAGCATTGTCATAAATTGGCTTTCTAACTCGGCAGTGGCAAAAGTTTTCTTCTGGCTAATTTGTGTCTGGAATTTTGAATGTTCAATGTTGGTCATGGCCTGATGACCAAAGATGTTGTTTTCCCAATAATAGGTGAGAACAGATTGTTGGAAATTGAAAGGAAGAACGTGAGGATTTCAAGAGATTGGATAGATGACAAATGGATGGAAGTTGAGGGAAAGAAAGACATAAACATGGCATCGACTTCTAAAAACTCGATGAACAAGCAAGATACCGATGTGCTTAATCTGAAAAAGCGATGGTGTACTGATTTTCTTCAAGGTAAGAAGAGCTGATGTCAGACAAGTCTGCAACTGATAATGCTGGCGTCTAGGAGTCGTCAGTTTTTTTGATAATGGTGAAATGCTTTTGGCACTGTGGGTAGATATTTTGACTTGTAAGTAATTCTCAATGGTGCCCCATTTGCCTATGTAAATATATAGGTCTTGTACAACAAAACCTGGAAAAGGCAACTTATAGAACTATAGGCAAGCAGTCTTCTGGTTAGTATATGTATTTTACAAATTGGTATGGAAGGTGGCATGCTCTTGTATTGCACAATCTTTCTTATCTGATAGTTATAAAAGTTGTAGCTTTATGAAGTTTCCTCTGAGTGTGTGTTTGCTATGTTGCTCGGACTCTTAAAAAATGTTGCCCCACCCTTTCCTCAGACTCCTTTCTCTTGAAAAAAACTATTACCACTTTTTTTATTTTAGAAGATGAACAAAATGTTATTACAATATACTAAACTGTATATTTTACCCTTCCCATATTGGCAAAAAGCTCTTACATTTTTACCGCTATCTCGATTGTTGTGTTTGTAAAATAGTTGGTCTATCATAGAGCTGCCATTGTATCTTTTGACTTTGATGCTTGTAATTCAAATTTTAAAAGATAGTTTTTTCCACTTATCAGACATTTTTCTGTATTGTCTTGCATTATTTTTTGTGAACTATTACAAAATGTACATCAAGACGACGGGCACTACTACTAAAACTCTAATTTTGTGCCTATTTGTTTTGGCACATCATACGTCTTGTAGCTAAAACATATGTTGGTTGCTCAAGAACTATGATGATGGATCTGATCTTTCTTTTTTGGATTTTTTTTCTTGGCGTTATTGTAACTACATACTTTTGGTTATGAGATGCTCGATTTTATTATGTTATGCATGGAAGGTTATGTAAATCTGTGCTGCCCGATAAGTTTACAAAAATAATTTTGGAAAGAGTCAAGAGTTTCAATGTTCCAAACAATTCCATATACCATTGTGTACATCAGATGCATTAAAATTCTTCTGGGTTTATAAATTAGAGTGTTCATGATCGATATCAAGAGATGATATGAAGGAAATGTAACTTTACATGAGACATTGCGTGAATATTTCTTGTTACACTACATGCATCCTATGGGAAAATAACTTAAAATTATGTAATCAAAGATGTCATATAATATTTTATGTGTTTGTTCAACTGCCCAGAAGAATATTATACACTCATGTGCAACACGGACACGGCACAAAACAACAATAACAACATATTGTTGTTGTGAAGGGCGGTGTGTACGCAAACCTTACACCTATATTGTGAAGGTAGAGAAGTTGTGTCTGATAGACCAACCAATACTTCCTCGACTTACCTCTACCTCTCCGAACCCACCATAGCACGAACACGATACATCCAGTTACTCCCTACATACCCAGTAAATTCCCACAATGTGGGGTCTGGAGTTACTCCCTCCGGATAAAAAAAAGTGTCCACTTAGTTTTTTTTTTTTTTTTTGGGTCAAAAAAAGTGTCCTCTTATCAAATCAAGAAAGAATTAACCTTATTTTTTCATATTTGTCCCTATTAAGTGTTATATGATCAAATCTCAATGCCTATTTAATTAGGGATAGTTTAGTCAAATTATCTATTTTTATTTAGGAGTTATTATTTTCGTAAGGGGTGTGCAAATGACTAAGGCCTCATTTATTTTCATTAAGATTAAGACGTCGAATCTGAATGCACATCTGAATGATTAAGATGTTGTCTCTAGATCTGAACACTGAATGATTAAGACTGTTTGTTTTTCAACATCTGAATGTGCAGAACATATTTATTTAAACATAATAAATAGGAGTAAAAAATTCAAATAAAAAAGTAACTAAATAAAAATTTAATAAAATAAAAATATTATTTGACAAAAAAATGAAACATTTATGTTCGCTAGTGATGGTGGAGATGCTTTGTAGTGGTGGTGGGTGGGGTGAGTCGTGGTGGTGTGTTGGTGAGGAGGGTGGTTGGGGGTAAGATAGATGAGTGGTGATGGTGGGGTTGGTGTTGTTGGGGTGGGGGTGGTAGGTCGGGGTAAAAATTATTCATTGGTGTACCTCTTAATGATATTGGAGGTGTAAATAAATTGTTAGATCTTAGGTGAAACAAATGCACTTAATGGTCGGTGGTAAAAATTTCTTTTGGGGTGGTCTTTAAATTTTGCCCTCATATTTGAAATGTTTAAATTTTGCTAGCACCCATGATATTCGATCGAATTTAAAAAAAAAAATTCGCAAGGCGGGTTTAAATTTGTATGCCAACGAGATCTTGTTAAAGAATTTAATGATTAAAACGGTCCGCATAATTTGAATTCACAAAGTTAAATAAATTGTTAGATCTTAAGTAAACAAACATAAGGCATAATCCGTAAGATAACTTGGTATTTGGGGTATACTTTTAATAAACTTTTTATCCGGATCCGATACTTGTTGAAGTGCATCTTATGCCAAAACAAATGAAGCCTAAGTGGGCTCTTTGTTTTATCCGAAGGGAGTAATAAATAAACAAAGGCATATAATCCCCTTTCCCTTATTTTTATTCCTTCGTTGTCAAAAATTTATGCAACACAACACAATTATTCTTTCAAGAATCAAATTATATTCTCTGTTATTCTGATTTCCTCAATTTTCTCATTCTACTTTAATAATAATTAAGCATCGAATTTTTTATTTTCTTTCCCACATTTTTTGAACAAGCAATTTTCTTGTTGAAAGTTAGAAAAAGAATGAACCGGCCCATATCACATTCCAAACCACGCACTTACTCAGCACCCTTAACATTCAAATTTGAGTTCAGTTGTTGTTGGTTGCACTTTAATGATTCTACATGTGTTATGGTTAATAATAAAGGCTCGTTTGGTACAAGGATAAGGGATAAATAGTCTTGAGATTAAATTTGAGATGAGATTATCTCATATTTGGTTGGGATAAAATCGCGGTATAAAATTCTAAGATTGTAGTGTTATTTTATTCCTGTGGAAGGGTGGATAATTAATCCCAAGATAAGTAATCCTGGGATAACTTATTTCTCAACCAAACGACCCCTAAAGGTACTCCATCTGTCCCAAATTTAAGTGTATTACTTTTCTTTTTAATTTGTCCTGAAAAGAGTTTCTTTTTCTGTATTTAATAAATTGATGGTTCAAACATCCTACATATCAAGTTTAAAACTAAGTCTATATATGTACATAAAAAAATAAAAATTACCTTATATATGGTGTAATTTTTTACCGAGGGTGTTCAGGTGAATAGGCTCGGCGGGCTCTAGATCCGCCCCTGCTTCAACCTGCAAACCAGTGAGTTGCAAAGTATTGTGTGGTTGTAATGGATTGGTTCTTCTTGTAGTTACTGATAGACGTGATATACACTTTTTGCTGTGGAACTCCTCCACAAGAGAATCGATAGAACTTCCCCGTCCAGAATCTCGATTGGGGTATTATGTATTTGGACTGGGATATGACGCAACTAGTGATGACCATAAGATCCTTACGGTTAACCTGAATGAAAGCGATCGTGACAAAGTATAAATTGAAATTCTCGCGCTAAAAAGTGGTTCTCGGAGAATAAATGATAAATATCCTTTTGGCACTGACTGCGTACGGGGTCATATTGATTGTGGTATGGATTCTTTGGCATTTGTACATGGATCATTTCATTTGCTTGCTACGGATGTTTCATTTACTACGCTGCAAACGTTACGGATGTTTTGGTTCTGTATTAAGCACATCTAGAGGACCATGGCCAGAATGTGTTACCGTTAAGCAAAGAATCGCTTATACAGAGAGCTTGATCTCTCCTAAATTACTTAATATTTGCTTATGTAGGATCATGACACTTTTTTCCTTTTTACTTTTCTTGAAGATTGTATAACCTCTTATTTACTCTGATAAATTTATCTATTGCTGCTAAATATTGGTCCCCAATGTATTTATCAAAGCTGTGAGCTTACTTATTTTATGTTCCCTGAGAAGTGATTCTTTGCTAAGAAGTGATTGAAGCTCCCTCTTTTTACCTATTGCTACTTGTCAAATTGTACATAGTAATTGCTACAACTAATGCACTGTTTATTCTGCAGCTGGAGATCAGTGGAGCGATTCCTAGCTGTATTGATCATTAATAATCTGATCTGGTTAATTTAAAATTGGCAGTCTAGAGTCTCTTACAATTATCCAACTTTGTTTTCAATATTTCATCTCATATGTCATTCTCGTATACAATCTCTCATTTAATCTTGCTGTATGTCCAAACTTCTGTATATCAGCAACACTAAATTGAGTCTTTGCTATGGCTAAGAGGTTTATTCCCGTGGTTTGACTTAAATTGTTAGTTTTAGACCCCCAGTGAGAAAACTTAGCTGAACATGCAGGTGCGATGTTTGGTGGTAAATAGAAAAAATGAGTACAATGCATGCTATGTCCCTAAGTTTTCCTAACAGTGTTCGCTGGTCCAGTCACCGGAATTCCTTGGAACCTTAGAGCATATCTGCTCCAGTGAGACAAAGACCAAACACAAAGCCATCATCAATTGTTTCAATCATTCTCTTCTCTCCTTTTCAATGCGTTCTTGAGAAAATCAAGCTGCTTGAGCTGCCAGCTTTCCAGTGTTTATCGGAGTTGGAATGTTGGATGTTGATATGCTAAAGTTTTTCATCCTTAAATATCTATTTATTGTGGACTACAGAATGTGGATGGACTATAATGTAGTATCTTTGTTTATGCTTTTTGCTTATGCTATATGTTTGTTGCCTGTTGGGTCAATTGGAGTCTCACTAATAATTGTTTTCCATGTGCAGATTACGTGGTTTATTTTAATCCTATGTAAACATATTGACTCAGAACAACAAGAAGAAACATCAGTAAGGTACTTTTTGACTTCAATAGCACGTAGTGATCAAATAGAAAGTTATTTGTCGAACAAATCGCTTAGGTCAGTGAAGGCGTAAAATCCGGGTTGCTCATTTGTTTGCTAATATTTAATTGTTAAAAAATTGTATAGAAACTCCGCATATGTGAGTTTTGCAATACATCGCCGGTCCCAAACCCAGACAAAAGAGGAGCCGAAGAGGGTTGTAGTAGGTGGAGGACCAGTTTAAACCAATCAGCCCTGATGAATCCTTTGAACATTGAATTCAGGTCTCTTTAGAGTGGAATTGATATATGGATTCATATAGCTGATCCAACCAGGTCATTCCTTGCTCTTCTCCAAGAAGAAGCATAAAAGAAGGGCGTAAGCCCACGAAACATGGTTTTATTGCGAATTCATTTGTGCAGACTTGCCAGTGCAATAAGCTTTACCAACCTGGAGGGGGGAGTTTTCCATCAGTACTTAATGGTGGGTAGATACCAGAAGGGCTCGTACTACTTTAAAGATTTTTTTTTTTCTGAATGCTTTTCATGCTATCTTTAGTATTTTGCCATGACTTCTTCACTACTGTTATTTCTTTTCCATACTGCTTTGATATGCTTTTTCTTGAGCTGAGGGTCTTTCAGAAACAACCTCTCTACCTCCAAGGTAGGGGTAAGGTCTACGTACACGCTACCCTCCCCAGGCCCCACTTGTGGGATTACACTGGGTATGTTGTTGCATTGGACAATGTTTGAAAGAATAGCTAAGGGGAATTGTTACCTCCGAATTAGTTTAGGGGCCAACATTGCCTTTTTATTTTTTGGACGAAAACCTATCTTCCGCCCACTATTTCTACCTTAAGCAAGCATTCATTTTCCAAGTGGAGAGACGTGAAGTATTAGAAAGGGTGTGACTGTGTAAAACCAAAATGCCCACTTCACGTGTTTGATTGTACTTGCGGTGGACACAATATAAATACAATCATTGCTTATTATCTAAGGAGTCTCAATAGTGTATCTGACCTGACTCCATCGTTTCTCTATTGTCGATTTTAATAGTATTTGTGGTCCACAGAGAAGAGATCGAGGTAAAAGTTTTGTTATCCTTCAACATCTATGCCATTTGGTTCCTTCCCTGATAAAGTGTAAGAATGTATATCTTTTTTTACTGATACAATCAATTTTAACTCGTTGACAGAAAAGGGAAAGGGGATTTACAGTTCTGGGACTTTTGATTATCAGTACTTGTTCTAATCGATGGGTGAGATAATCGATGAAGAATGTGTGGTGATGATTCTATTCTCCTTTCTTTTTCTCGATAGCCGTGATCTGTTGCATTTTTAAATAGGGTAGAATCTTTAATAGACCTAGTTGATCAGTACGAGTCTGCCCTTTGTTTTTTACGCCATTTTAGAATTTCACTTGAACAGTAAACCTTTTCTCTTTTATTTTTATATTTTATGTCTGGTGTTGCAAAGATCTATTGTGTTGAATGTGTTGTCTCCACTTTGCATCTTCTTTCTATATGTGATCCTTAATATCGTGCGCGTTTGGTGATCTTATTAGTTTTTTATTTTCAACTTCCTCTGTATGCTTTGCTTTTGATTGGCATTGGTGTATATGTTATGTGTTGTGCTTTTGATATTCATGTACCTTTAAGCTCGATCCCAATTAAATACTAGCCAATTTTAGAGTAGATAATCCTGAAGGAAATGTACGCCAGGCGGCTGAACTTTGTTTTCTTTTTTTTTCTTTTTTAATACCACTAAGTTGCCTTAGTAGGTGTATTTTTTAACTATATAATAAGTGGGACTTGATGGACGACGAAGGGTATCTATGTAATTTACCCCGAATCTATTCTTAAATGTGTTCCAACCACTCTATTCTTGCTCTGCCGTGTAGACTTTCAGATAGCACGTGTCAAATGGTAAATAACACGTGGCTTTAGCTTTTGCCAATTCTTTTGGTTCCTTTTTTGCCATCTGAGAGCAATCGCTCGGCTTTTCCGTTCTCTTCTCACTCCTCTTTTGTTCTTCTTCACTTTCTCTCTCTTTCACGTAAGTTGCTATTCGTATTGTTTTGTTCAGTATTTTGTGTTAATCTTGTGGTTTTGTTTATTTTTTGTATGATTATTATTATCTGGTTTTGATATTCTCTGTGGATTTCTTAATTATCTGCTTTTGATATTCTTTGCCGATTTCTTTGGTGACTTAGGAGTTTGTCTAATTTCCCTCTTTTACTTTTTATAAACAAAACAACAGAGGCCAGCTAAAGCCGACGAAAAAAAAAAACAACAAATAAACATATACACCATCAGAGCTTTTTAGGAAAGCCATCAACGGTCGGGGTCACCGATGTAGCGACGGTTGACGGCGGAAGCGGCCTTCACCCAAGGACAGATGCAAGATTCCCTGCTCAGGTTTCACTTTTTCGCATCTTAATCTCTCACCAGATGCCGTGCAAACCATCGCCATGGAGTCGAGTCTCTAAGAATCCAGATCTAGTCCTACCGGGTAAAGTTTCTTCCAATCGCTTCAAAATAGTCTGAAAATCCTGATGATGTGAAAATCTATGTTTATTGAGCTCGATTTGCACCTATTCTGTGTGTAGACTGTTTTGAACTCTTGGTACTGAACCTAGCTGCAATATCTTGATATGTTGATTACTGAGCTGCATTGTTGTGGAAATTTATGACTTTGGCTGAGTCCAACCTGTATGATGCCTGCAAATCCTCTATAAAACTTTTAGTCTTCTGGATAATTAGGGTGAATCTGATCTAAATTCATATCATCAAAGAGACGATATTAATTTAATTGACCAAACTCAACTTCAAGTTTAAAGAGATCCTTTTTGATGCCTTCACTGTGTTATGGATCTATGACAATGGTGTTTCCTTTGTTTCCCAATTACTGCTAATTCTTCAATGGAATGAGTCGAAACTAATACCACCATTCGAAGTCTTTTCAGTTTTTGAGCTACAAATTCAATCCATTTCATTGTACCCAGTGTTCTTGGCATTTCTGACTCTCAAATTAGGGACTCGATGCTTATCTAAGCTAAGAAGCTTCCTTCCTGCAGTAGGTAGTGCAGAAAAATTTGTCAAAACTTGTTGTACCTACAAAAACAAAAGCTAGATTAGTTAAAAAATCAGCCACTGTGTTGCCCTCCCTGTATACATGTTGGATTAAAGTTGCCCATCATCCTTCTTATTCTATCCACCATTATGTTAATGCACCATGGGGTCTCCCGTCCTCCATCTATTATGTTCTTCTTCATCAAAGAGTCAGTTTCCAATATTAAAGGTTGTAGATCATTTCCCGCACAGTACTTTAATCCCTCCAATACTGCTCTTGCTTCTGCTACCACGTTGGTGTTTTGGCCCATTCCCTGACATTGTGCAAACACTAGATCTCCATTCCAATCCCTCACACAAAAACCATAACTAGGGCCTGGATTCCCTTTAGATGCCCCATACGTATTACTTATACCATCTCTCAAAGGGTAATTTCCACTGAACAACTTTAGTAACCAGTAAAGGCTTGTACCCTTCTAAGAATGAAATCAATTCAGACCATAAGAATGGAATATTCTTAAGCCATGGATATCTCACTTTAGCAAGGTAATAAAGGTTATTATTAACTTCATGCACAACCGTTTTAAAGCTTACTCTTCCCCAATGTTTCATGATATTCCTCCTCTTCCATAATTTCCAAGTGATCATAGCTGGGACTGCATGTAATATAGGCTTGAATTTCTCTGCACAATCTATCTTCCACCAATTTCTAATCGCCTGATGAATCTGCACCATGTTCATCTGAATACCCACAGCATTTCTGAACACTCTTCACACTTCTGAGGCAAAATTTCCCGTTAAAAACAAATGTTGCATTGTCTCCTGTTGAGGAATACTGCAGCAGTAACATCTAGACACCATAGGAATTTTCATTCTCATCAAATTGTTGAATTAAGTCCTCTAGTTATTGCTCGGGATCATTTATACTTGCCTTTGGTTTGATATTTGGTTAAATGTTGTCATAATATTGTTGCCATATTTAATCTATGAATTCTTAACTTCAGTTATAATTATTTTTATCTCAACTTTAATCTTTACATTTTAGTAAATTTGACTTCCCTTGTCTTGTAGATACCCCGACAAGTGAAAGGAGAAGTGCTTTAATGGCTGGTTTACCTAATAAGGGGATTCACATAGCTGATGAGGTTCAAATATGTTGATCTATGTTGTGAAATTTGTTTCCAACTTCTTTAGTTACAGTTACTGAAGGGGAAAATATATATTCCAGGGCGAGCTTCCTACAAGTTTCCCAACAAACTTAAGCATTACCCTTCTTTTTGCCGAAATGCAACTACAATAACTGTAAGCACTTTATAGCATTATATCAATTCCTTGACCTCATATTTCTTTTCCTTCCTCCTGTAATCTCTTAGTTTTCTGCAGGTTAATTCCTTTGCTATAGTCATGGCCAAAGAAGAAAGTCACTGCCTAGGTTACTTGAAAGATTTCTATGGGAACAAGAAGGGACAGAAAAAGTTAAAGTGCAGTGGTTTCAACATTTTCAGGAAGTCCACTGTGTAATTCCTCAGCCCGAGGTACACCCTAGAGAAGTATTTATCACGCCTCATGTTCAGGTGATCCATGTTGAGTGTATCGATGGTCCTGCTACAGTTTTGACTCCTAGAGATTACAACAACAACATACCAGTATTTTGACTCCTAGAGATTACGAGAAATATATCTCTCTTGTCCTGAAAAGTTTGTCCGCTGGTGTCTATATGTGCTTTAGGGAATTCAGAAACAACAAAGTCATGAATTGGATGGTTACTACAATGAAACAATATTTAAGTCAAAGGGTCTTAAGTTGCATGAAGTTAAAGATATAACCCGTGAAGATCCTTCAGGGCAAGGGCCTAGTCGGGGTAGAAGTGACAGGGAGTATCCGAAACTGGAGAGTCAGATAGAAAAAGCTGAACCAACTTGCCCGAAGTTAAAAACAAAATTGCCAAGCAGAGTACCAGTTGGAATTCAGCTTGTTGAGCCGCAATGTATGCGGTCTTTTGAACTTGGTGATAACTTAGAGGTTCTTAGCCAGGATAGTGGCATGAGAGGCTGCTGGTTCAGGTGTAAGGTCTTACAGGTATTACAAAAATGTCTGAAAATTCAATACGATGACATCCTGGACTGTGATGGTCCTGCAAAGCTGGAGGACCTTAATCGCTGCGACTATAACTTCAAGTTTATATGCAGTAGTATTTGTAATTGGACCTTGGAGAACATATACAAAAGTAGAATTATCACAAAAACTGAAGTCTCCTAGATGCCAGCAATGTCACTTGTAGAATTGTCTGAAATCAGTTCTTCTTACCTTCAAGAAAATCATTACACCATCACTTTATTTAGTTTAAGCACATTGGCATCTTGCTTCTTCATGGAGTGTTGAGAAGTTGACGCCATTTTTTGTCTTCAGGTGCCACAAGCTTGGGAGCCATCTGACTTCCGAGGTTCCTGGATTCTTTGATACTGCACTTGGATACCTCAGGTAAAGTCGAGCTTATGAATGACTTTACGTCTTTCTTTCCCTTAACTTCAACCCATTTGTCATCTATCCATAGCTTCAGAGGAAGAATGTGAGGATTTCACGAGATTGGATAGATTACAAATGGGTTGAAGTTACGGGAAAGAAAGACGTAAAGTCGTTCTAAGCTCGAGTTTACCTGAGGTATCCAAGTGCAGTATCAAAGAATCTAGGAACCGCGGAAGTCAGATGGCTCCCAAGCTTGTGGCATCTGAAGACAAAAAAAATGGCGTCAACTTCTCAACACTCGATGAAGAAGCAAGATACCAATGTGCTTAAACTGAATAAAGTGATGGTGTAATGATTTTCTTGAAGGTAAGAAGAACTGATTTTAGACAATTCTACAAGTGACATTGCTGGCGTCCAGGAGTCTTCAGTTTTTGTGATAATGGTGACATGCTTTTGGTACTGTGGATAAATATTTTGACTTGTAAGTAACTCTCAACGATGCCCGATTTGCCTTTTTCAATATATAGGTCTTTGACAACAAAACATGGAAAAGGCAACTTACAGAACTTAAGGACTATAGGCAAGTACTCTTCTGTTTAGTATGTGTTTTGCATATTGGCCCAGAAGTTGGTATGCTCTTGTATTGTAGACTTTCTTATTGGATATTTATAAGAGTGTAGCTTTATGAAGTTTCCTATGAGTATGTGTTTGCTATGTTGCTCGGACTCTTCAAAAATGTTGCCCCACTTGTTTTTCAGACTCCCTTTTCTTAAAAACTATTACCACTTTTTTTGTTTAGAAGATGAGCAAAATGTTCTTACAATTTAACCTGCTCGTTTTTCTTGAAAAAATTACTCATTTTCTTGTGAAAATTGCAGATAAGTATTTGACATTTTAATCGATTGTTATAAACAAATACCAAACTATATATTTTACTCTTCCCATATTGGCAAAAGGCTCTTACATTTTTACCACTATCTTAGATTGTTTTGTTTGTAAATTAGTTGGTTCATCTTAGGGCTGCAATTGTATCTTTTGACTTTGTCGCTTGCAACTCGAATTACAGAAAAGGGCCAAAATTGTCCCTGTACATTCTGCCGAGGAGCAATTTTGCCCTCCGTTAATATTTGCCCTTGCGGTTATCAAATGGTGGCATTTTTTCCATTTTAACTAGCCATGGTTACCACGCCAATGCTTGCCTTCCTGGCTTCTATTTGCATAACCTGTATCTGGGAACATAACAATACCATCTTATAACATGTTCATGTAGTCAAATTAGCTCTGTTTTATATCTAATTAGATTCACACATATCTACACTAAAACATAGCATATTTCTACCTTTCCAAATATGTCAAATAATGTCAAACACTTTTAACATTATAAATCTAAACGATTCGTCAAGTAGCCCATCTTCATATCCGTGAATTAGGAGATCATTTTTTTGCGCGGAGTGCCCTTCTTTTGGGGTGGTCTTTAAATTTTCTTACCTCATATTTGTGGTCTTTAAATTATACCCCTCATATTGCTGGTCTTTAATTTTTGCCCTTCGTACAGAACTTTGAGCTACACAGAAATAATGAGGTTCTCGAGTTCGAACCCCCGCTCAAGATAAATTAAAAAAAATCACAAGACAAGGTTTGGGTCGCGTGGATGCGGGCCGTAAGATACTTTTGTTAAGGAATTACACATTTATCGGGACTGACATACTCATGCCTTATGGGCGGACTTGGCATAAGTAAAGCCGGTCCGTAAGATAACTTTGATAATTCCTTCACAAAGTTATCGCCGGGGGCATACTTTTAATGGGCAAACTTTTATGTCGGACCGCATAACTTTGTGAAGGAATTATCGAAGTTATGCCAAGTCTCCACGCCATAAGGCATAAGTATGCGGGTCCGCATAACTTTGTAATTCCTTCACAAAGTTATGCGGGTGGGGGCATACTTTTAATGGGCAAACTTTTATGTGATCCAAGCATAAACTTTTGAATGAATTATCAAAGTTATACGGACCGACATACTTATGTAAGTCCGCCCATAAGGCATAAGTATCCGGTCCGTATAACTTTGGTAATTCCTTCACAAGTGTATCCGTCATAAGGCATAGCGAAATTTAAACTTGCCTTTGCGAATTTTTTTTAAAATTTTGACTGCGCGTGGGTTCGAACCTGGAACCTATGGGTTTTAGCCGAAGGGCAAAATTTAAAGATTTCAAATATGAGGGGCAAAATTTAAAGACCACCCCAAACGAAGGGCAATTCGCAGAATTGCCCTAAGGAGATTAACGCAAACACAAGTTTACATTAGGACTACTTCCACTTTGGAGTATATTGGGTCTATGGCTCAAAATAAAGATGGTGAATAATCTATCAAGGACATATAGTAACATCTATTCATTATAAAATATGACAACCCCATTTTATGGTGAGTAATGTTTCAGTAGAAGCAGACCATAATACAAAAATGGCAAGTAAGGCGGACACATATACTTTGATGATAGACAACTTGTTTGATGTTGGGTAACAATGTTATACCCAGGGAAGGATCTACTTGGGGGCCAGGGTGTTCACCCGAACACCCTCGGCAAAAAATTACAGTGTATATATAGGGTAAATTTTCTGTGTTTATGTGCATATATTAACTTTTGAACACCCTCGGCAAAAAATTACAGTGTATATTTAGCTTTTTTTTTCTGAACACCCTGAATGAAAATCCTGGATCCGCCACTGGTTATACCCATTCATTCTACAGAAATTTCAAACATTAAAGTTCAAAAGAAAAACATAAGAGCTCAAGATTCATTGTCCATATAGTATTAACCATCAGGAAGCAAACAAGAAAATCATAAGAGCCCAAAATACAGTCACTATAGCATTATTACATCCAAAACGTAAACTTAGTAGTAAGTGGTAAGGTCTTCCCAAGTCATAAGGGGCGTAAACTTAGTAGTAAGTGATAAATTTTCAGTTCTCATAACCACTATTGCTCTTTGTAAACTTTTTACAACCGTCCAACTAATGTTCTGTCAACAAAAAAATTGAATTCTGCAATAGGCTTCATTTGCACGACTTCCCTGTTTCAGAAAATTTCAACAAAAAAGAAAATCAGTGCAAAGTTTGTAAATAGTGGTGTTAAACAACAAAAAACCGTAACTTCAGCGAAAAAAATATAAGGAAAGATAGGCTTATGTATACAGTAAACCAACGAATATCTTAAATTTCTATGTACTACAAGTATTCTTGATATGTCTACAACCATTAGAAAAATATGAAATTTAAGCAAGAATCGTAGATGTTGTCCAACAAGGAAAATCATATTTTCAAAATCAAGTTTCGTTTCTCGGTCTGTTACAGACAGTAAGAGGATAGAACGAAACAATTCAAAGTTCAGTAAATATCCATAAACAGGTGATGTCATTAATAATGGTAAATATGCTGGAATTTAATTCATAATTTTTCTTCCCTGGATTTAGCTCTTATTTTCAATCTTTCTAGAGCCCAATCTCTTATATCTCATATTCCTAAATATATTTCTAATTATTATATCTACGACTTCTTTAGGTAGTAGTTATCTTAATCCTAATATAAGTCTTGTAGTAAATTGATGAAGATTTCTCATATGAGAAACATGTGGTAAAAGATAAGCTAGGAAGTAAAAAAGGTTTGATATCAAAAATACTCACTTCCAACCTATAATATTGCCGGAAGACTTACACATGGAATTTGATAAAGTCCAAAAAGAATTAATTGCATCCAAGATTCCTTTACAAAAGAGGATAAGTTTTGAGGGTAATAGAACCCCAAGTATAGGAAGAAACACCCCTAGAACCAGGACAAGGTTTGATTTAACTACTATAAATACAAACCTCTCCTTTTGCAATAAAATATATTCCATCTCTTCTTCCATCTGATTTTCCCCTCGCCCATTTTGCTTTCGCCCTCTTAACAGGTTCATTTAAAACATTAGCATCAAAGAAAGATACTTTTCTCTTAGTCGAAACAATTGCAAGATTTTTATTGGATGTTGCCGAAGCCCCAAGGGACAATTGATTTTCAAACAAATGTTATCTTTTGGAGACAACATGAAAGATTTCAATAATTAGTAAAGTCCTCAGGTACCGCCAAAAGTTATGGTAAGATGGTAAGTATCTAGGATTCGAGCTTTAGTAAGATGGGAAGTACTATCTCAGATTCGAGCTCTGGTAAATGGTAAGTACTATCTCGGATCTTAGCTTTCAGGACAGAGTCGTTTCTCAAGGAAATCAATAGCCTCAAGCAGTAAGAGACACAGACATACCTTTTGTACACTTCTCCAAAGGTGCCGCCCCAAAGCTGCTTCCGAAACAATCCTATCATCAACAAATTTCTCAATATTCGAATAATTTTTTTTTCCAAGTAACTAATTACCTTACCAAGACGGTACGCTACTTAAGTAAGGCGATTAATGTCTTCTTCAGCCTCATACCGATCACACATAAATAACACAACCTTAATATGAAACTTACTGTAAGCACAAGAGATCAACCATTCTGTTACTCTTCAGGATTGTTCACAATATCACCCCCCACTTGCTTACTTTATTGATGATTTTATGCATTCACTTTCATAAATTGTCTATATATTTAGTAGATGTGGCTGTGCTGAATTTTCATATGTGTTCCTTTCTGATTTTGAGATGTCTTTCATGGATTAACAGATTTTGAGATTCATAGCTTGTCAAGTTACAATTTTCTAAAAGCAGGAACAATGCATTTGTTCTTCAAAATTTCCCTTTTCTTCTTTTTCTTTTTTGTTAGTACATCATCATCATCCCCCTTGATTACAACCACCCATTGTATTCTACCACTCTATATGAACTCAGTAAAGTAAAATCAGAAGAGTGCTACTCTAACTAGTGAATAGGCCAAGCAGGTAAAGACATAAAGCAATATTCACTAATGCAATTTACACTTGCATCAAAGTTCATGGAAGCTAACTAAATAAGACCAGAAACTACTAATTCTTATTGGTAGTACAAGAAATATTAAGGTTGAAATGGCTATTCACTTCAGTCTTACATGCACCATGTCAAGGAGCAGTGGGGACATATCATTCACATGTTGATAGTTGAAACCAAACTTCTACTAATGAGACTACGAATGACACAAAAATCCTAAACCAGAAAATTACATCGACTAATGCAGCAGCATAAAAATGCATTCATAGCAGGAGATGATGCATGCCCCAAGCGTCATACCATTTACAGGTACTAGCTCCATTTGTGTTTCACATGGATAGTTTGAATGGGGGCAGATTAGAATATAATTTGACATGTACATGAATTATGACGTTGATAGTACAAGAAATATAAAAGTTGTAGAATAGCCATAGGATAGGGGAAATAGTGCAACAGAATCTAAATTTGAATTATTTACAGGTACTAGCTCCATTGAGTGATTATGTTTCTCTAACATATATCTGTTTCTTGCTTGAAACTACTGATTTATGTTACTTTCTGGAAGTGAGATCATAATTAATATAAAATTTTGTTTTCCATCCAATTTGGGAGACCACGAAAGGCAACTATTAAAAGTAAACTTCCCCTTCATTACAAGATTGTTATAAGGTCATAATGCACTGCAATTGCTTATTTCTAAAGAGATTGAGAGGCCATCTTTCTATGGATACGGTCGAGTTATAGCCTGGACATTGTTGTGTAGGTTCCATACTAGTTCTTAAACATTAATCAAAGCCTTAACACAATCAAACAACAGGTTCCATACTAGTTCTTAAACATTAATCAAAGCCTTAACACAATCAAACAACAGTCTCTGCCTTAATCAATAAGAATTCCTTTTCCCTTGCTTGGTAGATTTCACTCCTTATCAAGCTCAGCAGTAACCTTTATTGAATCCTCCTCATGCAGCAGAGTGCGAAGATCATTAATGTTTCTCTCAGAAAAGAAATATCCGAGTACGCATCCATTACAATCGTCTCGAAATAACACAACCGTACAGGGATAACACGCCATTGCTTTGTTCGGTGAAAATATGAGGGTTTTAAAAGTGATCAAGTTTTAATAAGTGATTTTCTACTACGAACATAAAGTTCAATCAACTCCGAAAAGTATTTGGGGATTTGGAGTGTGTACTCTATTTTGCAATTTTCTATTTTTTTTTTTTATGATTTAAACCCTAATCTCTTGATTCTTTTTTGCAAAACAATAAAACCCCCTTTTTTTAAAGTTTCCATGAGGGAAAAATAGGAATATAAATAATAGATCTTTATTTTTAAATATATTTATTAATGTACGAGACCAAATGAATTGAAACTCCTCTCACCATCAATATATCCTTACATCATGAGTGAAATTAACTTCTCCAAAATAAACATCATCAAAGAAAGCGGTTGTTGAAATTTTACTACTACATTCGAACTAGCTCAATACTGATAAGTTGAACAAGGACCAACAGTGGCGTACGCAGAAGTTTTTGCAAGCAGTGTTGATATTTTAAAAAAATTAATTAAAAAAAAGGTACTTTTAATAAGAGGTCTATACGTTTTTTCATACTTTTGTTTATAGTGTATATCCTTAATAGCATAAAGTCTTTAATTTCACTTAATAATATTATTGCTATTATTTATATTAGTAAGTATTAATTCAAGTTAATAAGATGTTAGCCATGCGTTAGTAATACAATCTGTAGGATATTGTTGTATAAAATTTGTTTACTAATATGAAGATATGAGTAGTCTAATGCAAAATTCTAAAATATTTTTACAATAAAAGTAGACAGTTTTTCTTTTTATTGTTTACTTTTTTATATTTCTACAAACTACAATATTGTTTAAGCGAAGCTCAAATCATGAAATTGACACTTAATTAAAAAAAAAATAAAAAAATTAGAGCCTCAAATTTTTAGGGGCCTAAAGCGAAGGCTTCACTAGTCTCCCCCTTGAGCTACTTCTGAAGTGAACAAATGAATAAGTCACTATAACGACAATGTAATTTAGAAAAATACAATTAAGGTTTTAAAAAAACTCTCCTCGATGAGCTTCTATTTTTTAAAACGTATCCGTAATAAACTCATTACAAATATTACTAAATACTTTTTTTTTACAAGTCACAAAATAACTACTCAGAAGCTCAACAAAGCTAATAACTTATAAATCACTATAATGACATCATGATTTAGAAAAACACAATTCAAGTATAAAATTACAACTCTCCTTGATGAGTTTCTATTTTTGAAACGTATCTATAATACACTCATTGAAAATATTACTAAATATTTTTTTTATACAAGTCACAAAACGACCACTCATAAGCTCATCAAAGGCAATAACTTATTTTTGGCAGCAATATGAATTTGATGGATGTTGGTTTACTTGGTTTAGAAACTTTATTTTTGGGTAGGTGTCAAATGATCAAGACCTGACTTCAGTAAATTTTTTAAACAATGCAATTTAAAAAAAAAAAAAAAATCATTAGGGCTGACCAGATTCGAACACTCGACCTCGATAGTAAAACTCAAGGCCTAAACCAGCGCGCGGATGGAAGCACTTTTAACGAGCAGTGTCATTTTATTTATATATAACTCGTATATGTTTTGATTCGCCAGATTATTTATGTATATATAAATAAAAAATATTTTCGGTCAAGCGGTGTCGGGTGACATCGCCAGGCGTTATGTGCCTCCATCTCTGAGGACCAAGTCTGGTAATTGGATCCAGAATTGAATATTACTATCATTTTCCCATTTTTTAGTTCAACTGGAAGCATTGAAAGTTGTGTCCCATAAGAAAATTTCGAAGCCAAGGTTTCTTTTACGGGAAAAGGGTAAAAAATACCCCTCTACTTTGGGAAAAGGGCTAAAAATATCCTCCGAACTAATTTTGGGTCAAAAATACCCCTCGCGTCATTAAAATTTTCAAAATATACCCCTGTCTTAACCTAAATTCTCAAATCCCAAAATAACCCGATTTCATTTTTGAAACTCGCTCTATTATTTAAACCCAACCCAACTAAACAAAAACCTACGATCCTACGATCACATTTTTTCACCATGGTCTACATGTTTAAAGGGTGAAAACCCGACCCAACTAAACAAAAACCCGAATTCAGGACCCGACCCAACTAAACAAAAACCCGAATTCAGGTTAAGTGTTTTATAGTAAATCATTCCCCTAATCAAACAAAAAATAGAAAATAGATATGAAAAAAAAAAACATTAATGTTCTTTGGTCACAAGGAAAATAAGCCATCTCTTCATTAAACTAGGCTAGGTAACAATAGGAGTTACCGACTTGTATAGAGATGAATAGTCACGGGATAGGGATAAATCGTCCCGGTATTATATTTGAGATGAGTTTATTCGACGTTTGGTTGGGATAAAATTGCGGTAGGCATGATTGTAGTGTTATTGTATAGTTGTGGGAAGGTGGCATAACTTATCCTGGAATAACTTGTTTCCAACCAAACGACCCCTTAGTGTGACGGTGACAGAAGGAAAAAAAATGCAAAATAACATGGAACAGTTTGTGCAAACTGGTTTGGAACTCGTGACCTCTCCTTCCCCTAAACGGAAATCAATGGAGGAGACTATATAAGAGAGAAACCCTAGAAAGCATCTCCAAAATCATCAAAGATGAATCTTTACAGATGCCAACAGAATATGAAGAAATCATATAAAAAAGGTAATTCTTTCTTTCTAATCTTTCTTTGTTTGTGTGTATGCTTTGTGGCTAACCACCCAACCAACCAATTTCAGGGAAGGGCGTTGTGGAGGCGGAGGCTGAGCCGTCAAATAATTATACAGCAGAGCAGATGGATGTTGATCAGGTGAGTTCTTGATTTCAGGGTGCTGGTCTATTACTTAGTTACATTTGAGTTTTCTTAATTGCTGGTTGCACCTGCATTCTAGTCATAACATTAATAAAGATAACATATTTCAATGAAAGATATTATTACTAGCTAACATTAACAACCCCAATTCACTATATTCACAAAAAAATTGACTGCTTTATTGTCTGTTCACTAGTTCCTATCATGATTCAGAAATTACTGGAATGGTTGAGTTCAGCATGTTACTTACAACAATTGAGTCTAATTGTTGTTGCTTCAATTTAGATTCTACGTGTGTTTGTATGGCTAAGAAGTGTATTCCCGTGTTTAATTGTTTTAGACCCCAGCGGGAAAACTTAGCTGAACATCCTGGTGCGGTGTTTGGTTGGTGGTAAATAGAAAAAATGGAAATAATGGTGTAATTTTTTCCTAACAGTGCTCGCTGGTCCAGTCACTCGAGCACATGTGAGACAAAGACCAAACACCAAAGCCGACAAATCATTACCGGTGTGATCTAACTTTTGTGTCAGACGACCAATTTATGCCTTTTATTCACACACAAGTTTATGCCTATTTTCTCAAACTAGACACCACAACTATAGCCAAAGTATCAAACATGTTGGAAATTCTGTAAGTACTTCACTCACCTGTTGCTTTCATGGTGCCACTGCCAATGGCCAAGCAATTTTGCTTTCATCCACTTCAAATTTTCTACTTTATTACATTTCTTAGTAAATAGTAGATTGAAGCAATCATGAAATTTCCGGGTTTATCTTTTCTAAGCTCTTGGTTGAATTTGTTTAACATTTGAATACTTTTAGAAAATTGTCTGATCGCATTATCTTTTTCTATCTAGGACATGGGAATTCACTTTCAAGAGGAATACTTATGGACATCCTTAACAGGTTACCTGTGCGGTCTCTTCTTCGATTCAAATGTGTTTCAAAATTTTGGGGAACGTTGATCTCCGACCCTTACTTTAAGAAGCAGCATCTCAATCATGCCAAGAAAGACCAAAATTCCCAAAAACTTCTTATTAGCCATTTTTACCGTAAGGATGATTTATTTTCCATGTATTGTTGTCCTTTATCGCCGCTTCAATGGGTTGAGGATGTACAAAAACTTGATTGCCCTCCAATCTCTAAAACAGGGCGATACGTAATCCATTGTTGTTGTGATGGCTTGGTTATTATCCAGGTTAATGTTAAACGCCCAATACTTTTGCTATGGAACCCCTCCACAAGAGAATCAATAGTACTTCCAGATCCAGAAATTCCACTGGTGGGAGGTTCTTGTTTGGGATTGGGTTATGACTCAACCAGTGGTGACTATAAGATCCTTAAAATTCACACTGTGGAAAATGGTTTTGAAATTCTAGCGTTGAAAGGTGGCCGCTGGAGAAATACTGATAAACATCCTCTTGACATTACCAATGTGTTGATGGGTATGCGTTCTTTGGCATTCGTACATGAGGCATTTCATTGGATCGTTGTTATTGGGGATTATACTGCGGTTCCAAGAAGATATTCTCTGGTTTCTTTTAGTATTTCAAATGAAGTGTACGGAGAAATACCGTTGCTAGAGCAAGTATTGTGCTCGACGCACGACGTCACTTTTGGTGTTTCAGTATTTGAAGGAATGCTTTGTGTTTATTCTACTTCTGCTTGGCAGGTAAAGGAGGGTTTCAAGCTATGGGTATTGAAAGACTATGGTATCAAGGAATCTTGGAATGTATTGTTTACTATACATGATCCCTTGATTTGTCATTTCGTATCGAAATATAAGTTTGCGGATGGTGAAGTCCTATTCTGGTTCGGTCATCTTCAATCACATGAGACTGCATTTAGGATGTCTAGTGACCATTTGTATCATGGCCTCAAAGTGGCCTTTTTGATGGAATCGCTTTTACAGAAAGCTTGATCTCTCCAAAATCACTTATTTATTAGTTTCTTATGTATGATTGAGACACTTTTCCTTTCTTTTAAGTTATGATGTACAACCTCGTATTCTTATATAAGTTTATCTGTTGCTCGCCAGTTTTTAAGTTTCAAAACGTATTTGCCAAAGCTGTCAGCTTGCTTTTTATCTTCTCACATTTTTACAGATTAATTCATTCCAAAGAATAGAAGACGATTCGCTGAAGATCAATCTTTTTATTTCATGCTAATTCTTTTGCAAAATCTTAATTTTTATTCCTCCTAATCCCAACAAATCATCTTTTTTCTCAGTAGCTTTGTCTATCATTTCATATCACTCTATAAAAGAGTCATCAATTACATAATAAGTAGATACTCCGAATGAATTAATTCAAAATTGGATGATTAGAGCTTGTTACTGTTGCATTATCATCTAACTTTGCCTAAGTAGCTTTCACGGTCATTTGAGCTGGACCCTATTTGATGACATGGCAATTGTACTTTTTTAGGACCCAAATTTAAAATATTAAATTTGCTGCTTCTTCGTATACATAATTTTTTGGACATCTGCGTGTCATTATTAACGTGTCGTAGAAGCTAGTAATAACATAGATAGATATATGTACATGTCTTGTGTCCATTTACTCTCAAAAGGGAGAACGGAAAAAAAAAAAAAAAAAAAGGAAAATTATAACTCTGACATAACGCATGCATATGTACTTTCATTCAATTACACCTTTTAACTTAATTGTAATATACAAAGTACAACAATATTAATGGCAAAGTGTAATCCGCACAATTGGAATCCGAGGAGAGGAGTAGAGTGTACTTGCAGATATTCACCTCAGCTAGTTGAGGAAAAAGAAGAAATTTTTAGTAGGCACGCATAAATCTACACTAGCAAAATGAAGAAAGTTCTTTAAAACTGCTCAAATCTATGAGAGCATTGTTCAAATGATACACTTTACATTCAGCAATGTGAAATACCAGAACTGAATGAGAAGAAATGGCACTGACAAAAGCAGGTGAAGATTCAATAAAAATATTGCTCAGTAGAGAAACACCATTTTTGTATTAAAGATAAAACAGAGCTCAACAACTCAGAAAATAACTAGTGTCGAGTTCAACAGCGTTCCTCAGGTCCGAGGGCTGCGATTTATTTGTGGTCCGTAGGTTCAAGGGCTGCAATTTCTTTGACAGCTTGCGCTCTGTTGGCCTCAAACTGCTCATCCTCTGCACACAAGAAAAGATGAGTAAGGACAACAACGATGAAGCGTGCTTTCATTTGACATGGTGTGTTCTTTTTTATTGTGTTTTGTACCTTTGTCAGTCTTAAAATTGGCAAAGAGGCAAAGAAGTTTGCTTCTGTTAGCGATGCTTTTATGGAAATGATTTTACGCTAAGGGGATTCAAAAATATAAAAGAGTAAAAATGGAAATGTATGGTTCAACATCTATTATTTATACATAAAAAATAATTTTAACCTTGTGTACACGTGTAATTTTGACAAGGGGGTTGGTGTGAACGCTTACTGGCTAACTCTTGCTCCACTTGGTTGTCTGTTAGCATCAAGGATGCTCACAATATCCGGAGGCTTGTTGCGGTTTGCAGCACATAGCTGCAAATCTTTCAAGGGTCAGACAGAAAGCATTTGACAAATGGAGTTAATGAGCGGATATATAAAAGGATGTCAAAACAGATAGGGTACCTTGAACACATGAAACGCTTCTAGCTGGATACTCTTGCTCTACTCCTGCTGAACAGGAACTCAGCAATCAACATCGGATTAAATCCATACTTTAATATTTGAATATTTTAGTATTTAAGAAAAAAAAAAGATCGTCTGATCGCGTTTTCTGTTCTATCTAGGCCATGAGAATTTACTTCCAAGAGGAAATAATTATGGACATCCTCAACAGGTTACCTGTGCGGTCTCTTCTCCGATTTAAATGTGTTTCAAAATTTTGGGGAACATTGATCTCCGATCCTTACTTTAAGAAGAAGCATCTCAATCATGCCAAGAATGACCAAAATTCCCAAAAACTTCTTCTTATCCAAAAGGGCTTTGATAAAGATCATGTATTTAACTTCTATTGTTCTTCTATATCGTCGGTTCAAGTGGTTGACGATGAATAAAAACTCGGTTGGCCTTCAACCTGCAAATCAGTGAGTTGCAAAGTATTGTGTGGTTGTGATGGATTCGTTTTTCTTGTAGTTACTGATAGACGTGATATACACTTTTTGCTGTGGAACCACTCCACAAGAGAATCAGTAGAACTTCCCCATCCAGAATCTCCATTGGAGTATATTTATGGAACTTGAGAAATCGTCACGTCGCCTTGTATTGATGTATCAAGGTTATTATATACAAAGGTAGGTATCCCTAATTAGAATGATACTAGCCCTAAATTACGGGCACGATTCTGATACATAAGGAAAGGGAATATTCCTGATATTTATACTATTACATAGTCTATTACACCCCGCGATCGAAGCGGGAGGTTGTCGTACGCTTAGACTGGCCCTCGAAATCATCAAAGAGCACGCCGGAAGACCTTTAGTGAAATATTCCCCATCCGGGAGCGGGGCGGGACGGGAAG